>NC_053027.1:229865134-230035717 GCF_003073215.2 Triticum urartu | reverse complement strand
TGAAGTTACATGATCATCATCATTAGCTTCCTCACTAATTGGTGTAGGAGTCACAGGAACAGATTTCTGTGATGAACTACTTTCCAATAAGGAGCAGGTACAGTTACCTCATCAAGTTCTACTTTCCTCCCACTCACTTCCTTCGAGAGAAGCTCCTTCTCTAGAAAGGATCCATTCTTAGCAACGAACGTCTTGCCTTCGGATCTGTGATAGAAGGTGTACCCAACTGTCTCCTTTGGGTACCCTATGAAGAGACATTTCTCCGATTTGGGTTTGAGCTTATCAGGATGAACCTTTTTCACATAACCATCGCAACCCCAAACTTTAAGAAACAACAACTTTGGTTTCTTGCCAAACCACAGTTCATATGGCATCGTCTCAACGGATTTAGATGGTTCCCTATTTAACATGAATGCACCTGTCTCTAATGCATAACCCCAAAACGGTAGTGGTAAATCGGTAAGAGACATCATAGATTGCACCATATCTAATAAAGCACGGTTATGATCTTCGGACAGAACATTACGTTGTCGTGTTCTAGGTGGCGTGAGTTGCAAAACTATTCCGCATTGTTTCAAATGAAGACCAAACTCGTAACTCAAATATTCTCCTCCATGATCAGATCATAGAAACTTTATTTTCTTGTTATGATGATGTTCCACTTCACTCTGAAATTATTTGAATTTTTCAAATGTTTCAGATTTATGTTTCATCCAGAAGATATACCCATATCTTATTCAAATCATATGTGAATGTCAGAAAATAACGATACCTACCGTGAGCCTAAACACTCATCGGACTGCATACATCAGTATGTATTATTTCCAATAAGTCAGTTGCTCGCTCCATTGTTCCGGAGAATGGAGTCTTAGTTAAGCCCATTAGCATGTAGTTTCTTCATGCGCTTTACACCAATGTGACCTAAACTGCAGTGCCACAAATAAGTTGCACTATCGTTATTAACTTTGCATCTGTTGGCTTCAATATTATAAATGTGTGTATCACTACGATCGAGATTCAATAAACCATTCACCTTGGGTGTATGACCAAGGAATGTTTAGTCATGTAAACAGAATAACAATTATTCTTTGACTTAAATGAATAACCGTATTGCAATAAACATGATCCAGTCATATTATGCTCAACGCAAACACCAAATAACATTTATTTTAGGTTCAACACTAATCCCGAAGGTAAAGGGATTGTGCGATTGTGATCATATCAACCTTGGAATTACTTCCAACACACATTGTCACCTTTCCCTTAACTAGTCTTTGTTTATTTTGCAATTCCCGTTTCGAGTTACTACCTTTAGCAATTGAACCAATATCAAATACCGAGGGTTTTGCTATAAACACTAGTAAAGTACACATCAATAACATGTATATCAAATATACCTTTGTTCACTTTGTCATCCTTCTTATCCGCCAAGTATTTAGGGCAGTTCCACTTCCAATGACCATTTCTTTTGAAGTAGAAGCACTCAGTTTCAGGCTTGGGTCTAGCTTTGGGATTCTTCATGGGAGTGGCAACTTGCTTGCAATTATTCTTGAAGTTCCCTTTCTTTCCCTTTTCCCTTTTCTTGAAACTAGTGGTCTTGTTAACCATCAACACTTGATGCTTTTCTTGATTTCTACCTTCATCGATTTCAACATCACGAAGAGCTTGGGAATCATTTCCGTTATCCCTTGCATATTATAGTTCATCATGAAGTTCTAGTAACTTGGTGATAGTGACTAGAGAACTCTATCAATCACTATCTTATCTGGAAGATTAACTCCCACTTGATTCAAGTGATTGTAGTACTCAGACAATCTGAGCACATGCTCACTAGTTGATCTATTCTCCTCCATCTTGTAGGAAAAGTACTTGTCAGAGGTCTCATACCTCTCGACTCAGGCATGAGTCTGAATTACCAATTTCAACTCTTGGAACATCTTATATGCTCCGTGATACGTATCTGTCGTATCTACTTTTCCAAACACTTTTGCCCTTGTTTTGGACTCTAACTTGCATGATTTGAATGGAACTAACCCAGACTGACGCTATTTTCAGCAGAATTGACATGGTGTTATTTATGTGCAGAAACAAAAGTTCTCGGAATGACCTAAAACTCCAGGGAGATTATTTTTGGAAATAATAAAAATACTGGCAAAGAATCAAGGCCAGGGGGTCCACACCCAAGCCACGAGGGTGGGGACGCGCCCCCTGCCTCGTGGGCCCCCTGGAGCTCCACCGACCTCAACTCCAACTCCCTATATTCTTGTTCAGGGAGAAAAAAATCAAAGAAAAAGATTCATCACGTTTTACGACACGGAGCCACCGCCAAGCTGTAAACTCTCTCGGGAGGGCTGATATGGAGTCCATTCGGGGCTCCGGAGAGGGGAATCCGTAGCCATCGTCATCATCAACCATCCTCCATCACCAATTTCATGATGCTCACCGTCGTGCGTGAGTAATTCCATCGTCGGCTTGCTGGATGGTGATGGGTTGGATGAGATTTATCATGTAATCGATTTAGTTTTGTTAGTGTTTGATCCCTAGTATCCACTATGTTCTGAGATTGATGTTGCTATGACTATGCTATGCTTAATGCTTGTCACTAGGTCCTGAGTGCCATAATTTCGGATCTGAACCTATTATGTTTTCATGAATATATGTGAGTTCTTGATCCTATCTTGCAAGTCTATAGTCACCTACTATGTGTTATGATCCGGTAGCCCAGAAGTGACAATAATCGGGACCACTCTCAGTGATGACCGTAGTTTGAGGAGTTCGTGTATTCACTATGTGTTAATGCTTTGGTCTGGTACTCTATTAAAAGGAGGCCTTAAAATCCCTTAGTTTCCGCTAGGACCCCGCTGCCACGGGAGGGTAGGACAAAAGATGTCATGCAAGTTCTTTTCCATAAGCACGTATGACTATATTCGGAATACATGCCTACATTACATTGATGAACTGGAGCTAGTTCTGTGTCACCCTAGGTTATGACTATTACATGATGAACCGCATCCGGCATAATTCTCCATCACTGATCCATTGCCTACGAGCTTTCCATATATTGTTCTTCATTTATTTACTTTTCTGTCTCTATTGTTATGATCACTACAAAATACCAAAAAACATTACTTTTGCTACCGTTACCTTTTGCTATCGTTACCACCACTATCATATTACTTTGCTACTAAACACTTTGCTGCAGATATTAAGTTTCCAGGTGTGGTTGAATTGACAACTCAGCTGCTAATACTTGAGAATATTCTTTGGCTCCCCTTGTGTCGAATCAATAAATTTGGGTTGAATACTCTACCCTTGAAAACTGTTGTGATCCCCTATACTTGTGGGTTATCAAGACTATTTTCTGGCTCCATTGCCGGGGAGCATAGCTCTATTCTTTGAGTCACTTGGGATTTATATCTGCTGGTCACTATGAAGAACTTGAAAGGCGTGAAAACAAAAATTTATCCCTCAACTACGAGGGGAGGTAAGGAACTGCCATCTAGCTCTGCACTTGATTCACGTTCTGTTTTGAGTAACCTTACGACACCTAAACCTGCTTCTGCTATTAATTCTGATATGCCACATATTATTGATGATGCCACTTCTGCTATGCATGACACTTATGATGAAACTACATCTATGCTAGATACTATTGTGCCAATTGGTGAATTTCTTGATGAATAACTTGCTAGGGCTAGAGAGAATGAAATTATTGAAACTGATAATATTGATGAAAGTGATGATGAAGGCTCTCCAAATAAATATGAATTGCCTATTGTGCCTGAGGGCTATGTTATGGATGAAGAAACTAAAATAGACTTTCTTGCATGCAGTGATAGAAGTTATCTTAAGAAATTATTAGCTAAGCTTAAACAAAAAACACTGAATGCTAGAATGAAATATGATCATGCTTATGCTACTTCACCTATCTTTCTTACTGATAAGGATTATGAATTCTCTATTGATCCTGATATAATTACTTTGGTTGAATCTGATCCTTTTTATGGCTATGAATCTGAAACTGTTGTGGCACATCTTACTAAATTAAATGATATAGAGACCCTCTTCACTAATGATCAGAGAACTCGCTACTTTTATATCCTTAAAATATTTCCGTTCTCATTAAAGGGTGATGCTAAGATATGGTTTAGTTCTCTTGATCCTGGTTGTGGGCGTAGTCCCCAGGATATGATTTATTACTTCTGTGCTAAATATTTCCCTGCTCATAAGAAACAAGCTGCCTTAAGGGATATATATAATTTTGTGCAAATTGAAGAAGAGAGTCTCCCAGAAGCTTGGGGGAGGCTTCTCCAATTACTAAATGCTTTGCCTGATCATCTGTAACGCCCTCGATGCGACTATATCTCCCACGTGTCGAAGCACGAATTAGAGGCATAACCGCATTGAAAGCAATGTCGCAAGTGAGGTAATCTTCAAACAACCCATGTAATACATAAGGGAAAAGATACATAGTTGTCTTACAATCGCCACTTCACACAATACGTGAATAAAGCATTACATCATCCAGATACAATCAAGGTCGGACTATGGAACCAAAATAAAAGAAGACTACCCCAAAAGCTACACAGATCCCCGATCGACCCCAACTGGGCTCCACTACTGATCAACTAGAATGAAACAACATAACGGACAAGATCTTCATCGAGCTCCTCCTGAGCTTGATTGCGTCATCTGCATGGTTCTACGGCACCTGCAAGCTGGTTTTGGAAGTATCTGTGAGTCATAGGGACTCAGCAATTTCACACCCTCGCGATCAAGACTATTTAAGCTTATGGGTAAGGTAACGGTATGAGGTGGAGCTGCAGCAAGCGACTAGCATATATGGTGGCTAACATACGCAAATGAGAGCGAGAAGAGAAGGCAAAGCGCGATCGAGAAACTATGATCAAGAAGTGATCCTAGAACAACCTACGTCAAGCATAACTCCAACACCGTGTTCACTTCCGGGACTCCGCCGGAAGGAGACCATCATGGTTACACACACGGTTGATACATTTTAATTAAGGTCAACTTCAGGTTTTCTACAACCGGATGTTAACAAATTCCCATCTGTCCATAACCGCGGGCACGGCTTTCAAAAGTTCAAATCCCTGCAGGGGTGTCCCAACTTAGCCCATCACAAGCTCTCACGGTCAACGAAGGATATTCCTTGTAGCGGGAAGACCCGATCAGGCTCGGAATCTCGGTTACAAGACATTTCGACAATGGTAAAACAAGACCAGCAAAGCCACCCAGAAGTGCCGACAAATCCCGATAGGAGCTGCACATATCTCGTTCTCAGGGCACACCGGATGAGCAAGACGTCGGGTAAGCCAGCCCAGAGTTTCCCCTGGTAGCCTCAGACATCGCTCAGTTGGACCAACACTTAGAGAAGCACTGGCCCGGGGGGGTTAAAATAAGATGACCCTTGAGCCGGCCGACTCAAGGGAAAGAAAAGGCTAGGTGGCAAATGGTAAAACCAATTTTGGGCCTTGCTGGAGGAGTTTTATTTAAGGCGAACTGTCAAGGGTTCCCATTATAACCCAACCGCGTAAGGAACGCAAAATCCGGGAACATAACACCGGTATGACGGAAACTAGGGCGGCAAGAGTGGAACAAAACACCAGGCATAAGGCTGAGCCTTCCACCCTTTACCAAGTATATAGATGCATTAATTAAATAAGAGATATTGTGATATCCCAACAAGTAAACATGTTCCAACAAGGAACAACATCTCCATGTTCCAATAAGGAACAAACTTCAATCTTCACCTGCAACTAACAATGCTATAAGAGGGGCTGAGCAAAGCGGTAACATAGCCAAACAACGGTTTGCTAGGACAAGGTGGGTTAGAGGCTTGGTTTAACAACATGGGAGGCATGATAAGCAAGTGGTAGGTATCGTAGCATAGGCATAGAAAAAGAGCGAGCAACTAGCAAGCAAAGATAGAAGTGATTTCGAGGGTATGGTCATCTTGCCTGAAATCCCGCAAGGAAGAAGAACGAGTCCATGAAGAAGACAAACGGACATAGTCGAACGGGTCCTCACAAACGCGACGTTATCGGAACCAACCCGAAGAAGCAACACCGGAAAGAAACAAACAACATAGTAAACAACCACGACATGAACATGGCATGATGCGCAACCAAGTATGATGCATGTCCGGTTTAATGAAGCATGGCATGGCAAAGAGCACAAACAATCCTACAAATTAAGTGGAGCTCAATATGCAACGAGTTGCATATTGACGGAACACCACATTAATTATTTAGTTCTCTCCCGGTTAGGTACTCAACAAATTTAAATGTTGGTTAACATGGCAAGAGGTGAAGCATAACAAAACTATACCATTTAAATGGGGCCGGATATAACAAACAACAAATCCGGTAAATCCCCATATGCATTAGTAATTTGGTGCAACAACAATCTAAACATTTTAATTGTTGTTATCATGATGCGGATGACATGAACAAGTTTATGCAATTTTTATTAAAAGTTGACAAGAGCATTATGAAGCATTTTTCATCGTGGCAGAAATGAAAGGGGTGCCACGGCGATGATTACGAAACGGTGCCACGGCAACGTTCCGGTTCCGTCAACTCATTGAGACGTCGGTGCAAAAGAAAGTGACGGGAGCGTGTCATGTGATGAACGGTGGGGTGCTCCCGGTAACCGGGTTCCCACGGGTTAGCGGCAAAAGAGGAGGACCGAGCAAGTGACAACTCGGACACGGTGCAGACAACGGGTGCATCTCATACAACACATGCAAACGTTCTCGGACGATCGTCTCGGGGTTATACCTTCGAAGTGTGAAAAAGGGACGGTTCTCGTTCGGTGCAAAGCAGAGGAAGTAGACGCTCTCAGGACGTTCGTAGTGGAGGTAGTCGTACACGGCGACGGTAGTTGTACACGGGTCTTCGGCCACGGAAGTCGTACGCGTCCGTAGATGTTTGGGGTCGCAACATGGAACTAGACGTCCACAGGGTCTTCAAGGGTCGACGGTAGTGGTACTCGGGTCGTCGGCGACGGTAGTTGTTCTATGAATCGGGCATCAAGGTACTTGTCGTTCTTAGTGATTCCGAAGACGGCGGTAGTGGTACACTTTCGAAAAGGGACTTGACGCATCAAAGGTCTTCGGTGCCACGGTACTTGTCGGTCCGGGTCTTCATGTATCCAAAATGGTCGTCGGTGGTGGAACTTGGTGCTGTTGTGGTGGACGTTCGGCCACCGTACGTCGTGGTACTTGGTAAATCCCGGAGACGGTAGTTGACGAGCCTGGTAGGCGGTCTTGATGAATCCAAGTAGCACCAGGCACACGTCCACGGTCAGTCTTCAGACTTGTTTTTTTCCTGTACATGACTGTAGGGGGTCCTGGGGGGGAACTCGGCGATGGCCATGGCAAAGAGGCGACGGTAGTGGAGAAGCAGGGAGCAACATCTCGAGTCGCGGCAGCAGCAACTGTCACGGGCGGAGGTCGGGGCCGGAGCAGAGCAAGGTTCCCACGGGCAGCCAAGAGGCCATCCCTCGCGAGGTGGCGCAGGACTGCGATGGTGGTGGTGCGCTCCGGCGAGACGGGGACGCAGGGAAGGGGTAGAGCGCAGCAGGGCAGGTCGGGTCGACAACTTCGATGGCCGGCCAGCGAGGCCGTGGTGTTGGCGCAGAGGGGATGCGCAGCTAGACTTGTGGGGGTGCGGTGTCGCAGCAGCTCGCCTGGGAGGACGAAGAAGAAGCGGAGGAGAGGACTGTGCGGGGCTGCAGGATCCGGCGTGGACGAGCGCTGGTCCGACAGAGAGGGGGCGCTGGGAGGACGGTAATGCCATGGCCGCGACGTGGTTCTGTTCGTCGGCGCGTGGAGGAGCAACGGCGAGGCAGAGGGGCTCCTCTGAGTGGGGATCGATGGATATGGGGGAACAAGACGGTCGGCGCACCCTCTCCTGCGTGTGGTGACGCGCGAGGGAGGAGAAGGGATCGAGCACGGGGCTCTCGTGGCGTGAGGAGTGAGTGGCGGCGCGAGGGAAAGGAGATGAGGATCGGGAAGGAGAGAACGAGAGGGAGAGAAGTGGGATCGGGCAGAGAAGGGGTCGAGCGCGTGGCCTCCTCTCCTGGTGGCGCGAGGGAGGGATCAAGAGGGAGAGAAGTGCGGTGCAGGAGCTGGGCTTCAGGCCATCTAGGTCCGCCCGCGAGGTATAGTTAGGTGGGCCTTAGGGGCTGGTTGGACTGCGGGGAAAAGATGGGCCTGGGTTCTCTTCTCCCTCTCCCTCTTTAAAACATAATCCTTTAACAGAAAAGAAATTAGAGAGAGGAAAAGAAAGACAGCGTTAGGGAAGGATTTTGAGCATGGGGATAATTTTACTGGACTTGCAATAAAGATCTTGATCCAATAAAAGTATAAATGGGCATGTGTACAAAGTTTGGATTCGAACTCGTTTGAATTAAATTCAAATGAGTTCGAATAAGAAGTGGGCGTTAGAAAGGTCCCAAAATGTTGAGATTTTTGGTAGACCTCCGGAAAGTGAAGAAAGAATTTAGGGCAAAGTTTGGAGACGAGGAATATAGTAAGAAAAGCATGGAATATTTTGCAAGTGTGTTTGCGGTAATTCCAAACGAGTGGAATATTTTTATTTAGCTCCCTAATATTGGGAGGATATGTTATAAAGAGAATCACCATGTGAATTCCCTCGGTTTAAATGGACCGAAGATCCATGCAATTTATTTAGTTGAGTTGCAAAAGATTTATGAGATGATGGCATGATGACATGATGCAATGCACATGATGCAACGAACCAAACAAAACACACGACGAAACCCGGAAACCCTGGAAGGCATCTGAAGCTCCGGACTCGGGGCATCACAACACTCCACCACTACGAGCGGATCTCGTCTCGAGATCTAGAATGGCACCGGAGGGAAAACGGAGGAGAAAGAGAAGAGGTAAAACTAAGTTGCTCCTTTGACAAACGAGTGAGACCAAAGAACCTTGAAAAAGGTTAAACCATTTCAAGGAAAGAATACAGTGGAGATAAATGAAGTTGAAAACACTCTGTTAGCAAAGAGGAACAAGGAAAAATAACTTTGGGCAGTACTCCGGTTGAGAAGGGATGCAAGGCTTGATACGGTGAAAAGAACTTGAGCAGAGGACACGACACTCCGGTTAAACAAGATAGAGAAGGAATAAGACTGATATAATTTGGACAGCACTTCGACTGTAAATGGAAGAAATTGAACATAATCTTGACAAACCGAGATGAGGAGTGAAAAGAGCAACAACACTTGACCTCCGGGAGAAAGAATAGAATAAAGATAATTGAGACAAAAGAATGTAGAAGAAAATGCCAACTTCTGCTACAAAAGAGCTTGAAAAGGTATCCTTAGTAGAAGGGTCGAACGGAGTTGTTGGAAAAACCAACAACAAAAAGAATAAGCTTGATATGGTCTTATGGAATACATCTCAAATTATAAGGTGACAATCTTCCACTCACGGGGAAAAGAATTGGATTGGTATGAGCAAGGAGACAAGAAACTTATTTCACCGGAAGGACAAAATAAGAACTTGGGTAATTTATGAGCACCATAGGTAGCAACAATCCTTAGGGAACGCTCTAGGTGAAATATAACCCAAAATAATTCCAACGAATAGGTTAATGGATTTAAAAACAATATGTGAATCATGAAACCTGAGCTCAAATTATCAAAAATGACAAAATAGCACCTCCAATAATATGGTAGAAAGAATTGCACTCCGGATTGCACGAAAAAGAATACTTGTGCTCCTTAGAAAAGAATGTTGATGAACACTTTGAGAAGGAAATTAAATCATTGATGAAACCATCATGTAGAACCTTCATGAAGAACTCCGGTAACAAAAGGATAACGAGAAGAAAGAGAAGTTGAAAACACAAGGTGAATCCTTGCAATGATTAGATGGATCTTCATGATGAAATAAATTGAGAGAGCTTGGAACTCCGGAAAAGAAAAGATGAAACAATTGAAACCAAGATTTTTTATGAGGCTCCGGAATAAGGAATTAATCACTTGGATGAAACAAGAATAAGAATTACATTATGCTTATCCTTCACCAATTAAATTGATGACAAACAACGGATTTGACATATTACTTATTCTCGTAGAAAAGATTAAGAGAGATATAACATAAACTTGGGAAGGTCTTCAAAGAACCACCTGTAGGATTGAAACAACGAATGAATTAATATGATAACCATGGAAGAGAATCTTGAACGAACCACCGTAAGAATTGAAAATGAACGAAGTATGGGTGAATCACCGGTAAGAATTAGCAAATGAATGAAGATATATGAGAGAGTTTAGATACATGAGAACGAAGGGATCATGAATTTATTAGAGATCACTTGATGCACCGGTAAGATTGGAGAATGACAACTGAAAGCTGAGAATGAATACACCTGAATTGATGGACTCCGGATAACAAATTGAGAAGACTCTTGAATTTGCTCCGGATAGTTGAAAAGAATTCTCACAATCCAAAAACAACTATGAGAGGATGGAAACAAGCTAGAATCACGAATCTTGAAGAGAATGGAGCAAGATATGGAGGAAAATTCTTCTTTGGTGTTCAAAATCCGAGAATGACGACGAGAAACACCACCATGAATTATTTAGACACCCCGGAATGAAGAATGGAAAGGTTGAGCCAACAATGAAAAGGATTTAACCAATCTTGGAGAAAGGCATTTGAATGATGATAAATCATTCTTACGTCAAACTTCGAAAAGAAATTTGAGGATAGCTCCGGGAAAATAAGAAGAGTCAGGTAAGATCCTGGGAAAAGACCTGTGGGTTAGGGCCCACTCAAAAGAAACACCGTTGAATGATTTGAAGGAGAGATTGCACCGGTTGAATTAAATGACTTGAATGATGGAACATCCTCGAAAGATCTTGAACGAATGCAGAGTGGAAACATGAATCTTCGAGATATCTTGAGCACTCCGGAACAATTGAATAGAGAGAAATGAATGAATATGAGGAGCACCAGTACGAGAAGGCATTTGAAAAGAGGGAAGGATATGATCAACAAAGCTTGAATTAGTTCCACCGGAGAAGAAAGAGAAAGAATAATGATGAACTTGAGGTTCCGTTAGAATCTTCATGAGAATCACCGGATAAGAACATTGAAGGAAAAGAATGGAGAGACGTCCATCAATAAAATGATACTTGATTGAGAAATCTGAGTCCTTGAAGGAAAAGGGGGGGGGGGGGGGAAAACAAAGTCAACTTGGAACAGATGAAGACAATACCATTGAGAAGAACTAGTAATAGATCTTGTGGATGTAGAGATGAAAAGGGTTGACATGACAATCCCGATTATCATGAAGGATTAGTATCCGCATAGGAGTATGAGAACACCGCTTAGGAAAGGTATGGAATCAACATTTGACTTCGGAGCAACTCGAATACCACAACTGAAAACAAAAAACAAAGGATTAGCTTGGAAAATAAGCCAGAACAAACCTATGATAGAGATTTCGTCCAAAGTTTTCGTGGTGGGGCCTACACGGGCTCGATCGTACAGCACCATCATGTACAAGGCAGTGCACATGACATACGAAGCGTCCCCGAGTCGGCATAGCCAAGGACTCTTTAAGACACAACGAGAACACTGTAAAACTAACCGTGAATAGGCAGACCACTAGACGTCGAACCCCAATTTCATATCATACATCTGTCGGAAAGATATCCTAAGAGCTACTTGAATTCCCACTTATAAACTCCCGAAACTTTCAAGTTATGCAATCAGGTGTTGGGGATACAGGGGAAGCATACTATCTCACCCAAAGCTAGCAAATCCTACATCCAGCTGTATCCATCCTTCAACATATAACCAAGAAACCTTCGGAAATCGTCTACCTCAACCTTCGAAAAGCATCCGTTATACGAGTTATGGCAATACTCCCGAACTCCCGCCCCAGTACTAGGTGGTGTCGAGGTTATCTCACCAACAACTGCATAAAAGATATTTTCGATGTCGACGAAACTAATCTCAGGTATTCCAGAACTGCAACGATAAAATTGTGACGACAACACCTCGGAGCTCAACTCCCCGGGACACAGCCACAACCCCTAAATGACAGGAGGCACCAAGAACAATGTTCTCGTCACAAAACCATCGGAATGATTCCAAGATACCCGCGTGATCCTAAAATTTTTTTAGTGAAATTTGAGAAGAGAAGAGACAAAACTCTATGTCAGGATGCCTTACCAGAGCGATGAAGGGACTTGGGAGTAAAAAGAATTCCTAAACTCTCCGATATATAATTCCTAAATGACTCAAAACATTTTTCTAGACTCAACAACGGCAGCTAATTCGATCAAGCAGGGGGTCTCCTAAGGCCGGGGAAGGCTCTGATACCAACTTGTAACGCCCTTGATGCGACTATATCTCCCACGTGTCGAAGCACGACTTAGAGGCATAACCGCATTGAAAGCAATGTCGCAAGTGAGGTAATCTTCACACTACCCATGTAATACATAAGGGAAAAGATACATAGTTGGCTTACAATCGCCACTTCACACAATACATGAATAAAGCATTACATCATCCAGATACAATCAAGGTCCGACTACGGAACCAAAATAAAAGAAGACTACCCCAAAAGCTACACAGATCCCCGATCGACCCCAACTGGGCTCCACTACTGATCAACTAGAATGAAACAACATAAAGGACAAGATCTTTATCGAGCTCCTCCTGAGCTTGATTGCATCATCTGCACGGTTCAACGGCACCTGCAAGCTGGTTTTGGAAGTATCTGCGAGTCACGGGGACTCACCAATCTCACACCCTCGCGATCAAGACTATTTAAGCTTATGGGTAAGGTAAAGGTATGAGGTGGAGCTGCAGTAAGAGACTAGCATATATGGTGGCTAACATACGCAAATGAGAGCGAGAAGAGAAGACAAAGCGCGATCGAGAAACTATGATCAAGAAGTGATCCTAAAACAACCTACGTCAAGCATAACTCCAACACTGTGTTCACTTCCCGGACTCTGCCAGAAAGAGACCATCACGGTTACACATGCGGTTGATGTATTTTAATTAAGGTCATCTTCAGGTTTTCTATAATCGGACATTAACAAATTCCCATCTGCCCATAACCGCGGGCACGACTTTCGAAAGTTCAAATCCCTGCAGGGGTGTCCCAACTTAGCCCATCACAAGCTCTCACGGTCAACGAAGGATATTCCTTCTAGCGAGAAGACCCAATCAGGCTCGGAATCCCGGTTACAAGACATTTCGACAATGGTAAAACAAGACCAGCAAAGCCACCCAGATGTGACGACAAATCCCGATAGGAGCTGCACATATCTC
This sequence comes from Triticum urartu, assembly GCF_003073215.2. Classification (NCBI taxonomy): domain Eukaryota; kingdom Viridiplantae; phylum Streptophyta; class Magnoliopsida; order Poales; family Poaceae; genus Triticum; species Triticum urartu. The sequence continues at coordinate 230,022,372 of NC_053027.1, read as the reverse complement.
GTTCTTAGGGCACACCGGATGAGCAAGACGTCGGGTAAGCTAGCCCAGAGTTGCCCCTGGTAGCCTCGGACATCGCTCAGTTGGACCAACACTTAGAGAAGCACTGGCCTGGGGGGTTAAAATAAGATGACCCTTGAGCCGGCCGACTCAAGGGAAAGAGAAGGCTAGGTGGCAAATGGTAAAACCAATGTTGGGCCTTGCTGGAGGAGTTTTATTTAAGGTGAACTATCAAGGGGTTCCCATTATAACCCAACCGCGTAAGGAATGCAAAATCCGGGAACATAACACCGGTATGACGGAAACTAGGGCGGCAAGAGTGGAACAAAACACCAGGCATAAGGCTGAGCCTTCCACCCTTTACCAAGTATATAGATGCATTAATTAAATAAGAGATATTGTGATATCCCAACAAGTAAACATGTTCCAACAAGGAACAACATCTCCATGTTCCAACAAGGAACAAACATCAATCTTCACCTGCAACTAACAACGCTATAAGAGGGGCTGAGCAAAGCGGTAACATAGCCAAACAACGATTTGCTAGGACAAGGTGGGTTAGAGGCTTGGTTTAACAACATGGGAGGCATGATAAGCAAGTGGTAGGTATCGCAGCATAGGCATAGCAAAAAAGTGAGCAACTAGCAAGCAAAGATAGAAGTGATTTCGAGGGTATGGTCATCTTGCCTGAAATCCCGCAAGGAAGAAGAACGAGTCCATGAAGAAGACAAACGGACATAGTCGAACGGGTCCTCACAAACGCGACGTTATCGGAACCAACCCGAAGAAGAAACACCGGAAAGAAACAAACAACATAGTAAACAACCACGACATGAACATGGCATGATGCGCAACCAAGTATGATGCATGTCCGGTTTAATGAAGCATGGCATGGCAAAGAGCACAAACAATCCTACAAATTAAGTGGAGCTCAATATGCAACGAGTTGCATATTGACGGAACACCACATTAATTATTTAGTTCTCTCCCGGTTAGGTACTCAACAAATTTAAATGTTGGTTAACATGGCAAGAGGTGAAGCATAACAAAACTATACCATTTAAACCATTTAAATGGGGCCGGATATAACAAATAACAAATCCGGTAAATCCCCATATGCATTAGTAATTTGGTGCAACAACAATCTAAACATTTTAATTGTTGTTATCATGATGCGGAGGACATGAACAAGTTTATGCAATTTTTATTAAAAGTTGACAAGAGCATTATGAAGCATTTTTCATCATGGCAGAAATGAAAGGGGTGCCACAGCGATGATAACGAAACGGTGCCACGGCAACGTTCCGGTTTCGTCAACTCATTGAGACGTCGGTGCAAAAGAAAGTGACGGGCGCGTGTCATGCGATGAATGGTGGGGTGCTCCCGGTAACCGGGTTCCCACGGGTTAGCGGCAAAAGAGGAGGACCGAGCAAGTGACAACTCGGACACGGTGCAGACAACGGGTGCATCTCATACAACACATGCAAACGTTCTCGGACGATCGTCTCGAGGTTATACCTTCGAAGTGTGCAAAAGGGACGGTTCTCGTTCGGTGCAAAGCAGAGGAAGTAGACGTTCTCATGACGTTCGTAGTGGAGGTAGTCGTACACGACGACGGTAGTTGTACACGGGTCTTCGGCCACGGAAGTCGTACGCGTCCGCAGATGTTCAGGGTCGCGACATGGAACTAGACGTCCACGGGATATTCGAGGGTCGACGGTAGTGGTACTCGGGTCGTCGGCGACGGTAGTTGTTCTATGAATTGGTCATCAAGGTACTTGTAGTTCTTAGTGATTCCGAAAAGGGACTTGACGCATCAAAGGTCTTCGGTGCCACGGTACTTGTCGGTCCGAGTCTTGACGTATCCAAAATGGTCGTCGGTGGTGGAACTTGGCGCTGTTGTGGTGGACGTTTGGGCACCGTACGTCGTGGTACTTGGTAAATCCCGGAGACGGTAGTTGACGAGCCAGGTAGGCGGTCTTGATGAATCCAAGTAGCACCAGGCACACGTCCACGGTCAGTCTTCAGACTTGTTTTTTTCCTGTACATGACTACAGGGGGTCCTGGGGGGGGAACTCAGTGATGGCCATGGCAAAGAGGCGACAGTAGTGGAGAAGCAGGGAGCAACAGCTCGAGTCGCGGCAGCAGCAACTATCACGGGCGGAGGTCGGGGCCGGAGCAGAGCAAGGTTCCCGCGGGCAGCCAAGAGGCCGTCCCTCGCGAGGTGGCGCTGGACTGCGATGGTGGTGGTGCGCTCCGGCGAGACGGGGACGCAGGGAAGGGGTAGAGCGCGGCAGGGCAGGTCGGGTTGACAACTCCGATGGCCGGCCAGCGAGGCCGTGGTGTTGGCGCAGAGGGGATGCGCACCTAGACTTGTGGGGGTGCGGCGTCGCAGCAGCTCGCCCGGGAGGACGAAGTAGGAGCGGAGGAGAGGATTGCGCGGGGCTGCAGGATCCGGCGTGGACGAGCGCTGGTCCGACAAAGAGGGGCGCTGGGAGGACAGTAATGCCATGGCCGCGACGTGGTCCTGTTTGTCGGCGCGTGGAGGAGCAACGGCAAGGCAGAGGGGCTCCTCTGAGTGGGTATCGATGGAGATGGGGGAAGAAGATGGTCGGCGCGCCCTCTCCTGCGTGTGGTGACGTGCGAGGGAGGAGAAGGGATTGAGCATGGGGCTCTCGTGGCGTGAGGAGTGAGTGGCGGCGCGAGGGAAAGGAGATGAGGATCGGGAAGGAGAGAACGAGAGGGAGAGAAGTGGGATCGGGCAGAGAAGGGGTCGAGCGCATGGCCTCCTCTCCTGGCGGCGCGAGGGAGGGATCGAGAGGGAGAGAAGTGCAGTGCAGGAGCTGGGCTTCGGGCCATCTAGGTCAGGCCGCGAGGTATAGTTAGGTGGGCCTTAGGGGCTGGTTGGACTGTAGGGAAAAGATGGGCCTGGGTTCTCTTCTCCCTCTCCCTCTTTAAAACTTAATCCTTTAACAGAAAAGAAATTAGAGAGAGTAAAAGAAAGAGAGGGTTTGGGAAGGATTTTGAGCATGGGGATAATTTTACTAGACTCGCAATAAAGATCTTGATCCAATAAAAGTATAAATGGGCATGTGTACAAAGTTTGGATTCAAACTCGTTTGAATTAAATTCAAATGAGTTCGAATAAGAAGTGGGCGTTAGAAAGGTCCCAAAATGTTGAGATTTTTGGTAGACCTCCAGAAAGTGAAGAAAGAATTTAGGGCAAAGTTTGGAGATGAGGAATATAGTAAGAAAAGCATGGAATATTTTGCAAGTGTGTTTGCGGTAATTCCAAACGAGTGGAATATTTTTATTTATCTCCCTAATATTGGGAGGATATGTTATAAAGAGAATCACCATGTGAATTCCCTCGATTTAAATGGACCGAAGATCCATGCAATTTCTTTAGTTGAGTTGTAAAAGATTTATGAGATGATGGCATGATGACATGATGCAATGCACATGATGCAACGAACCAAACAAAACACACGACGAAACCCGGAAACCCTGGAAGGCATCTGAAGCTCCGGACTTGGGGCGTCACATCATCCTCTTAAGAAAAATGAAATACTTGATATCTTTTATAATGGACTAACCGATGCTTCTAGAGACCACCTGGATAGTTGTGCTGGTTCTGTTTTCAGGGAAAGAACACCAGATAACGCTGAAATTCTCTTGAATAATATGTTGACAAATGAAAATAATTGGACACTTCCTGAGCCAGCTCCTGAGCCTATTGCTAAACCAACTCTGAAGAAAAGGGGTGTTCTATTACTCAGTCCTGAAGATATGCAAGAGGCAAAGAAATCCATGAAAGAAAATGGTATTAAAGCTGAAGATGTTAAGAATTACCTCCTATTGAAGAAATACATGGTCTTAATTTACCGCCTGTTGAAGAAATATATGGTGTTAATCCATCACCTATTGAAGAAACACATGGTCTTGATAACCCGACACAGGTAGTAAAGGTAAATTCTCTCTATAGATATGATAAAGCTGAAATCCCTCCTACTAAGTTTGCTAGCCAATGTTTGGATGAGTTTGATAACTTTATGGTTAGGCAAGAAGACTTCAATGCTTACTTTAGTAGACAATTGAAACAAAATGCTTATATGATTGAACACTTGGGTGATTATATGTCTAGAGTTAAGGGTGAACCTAAACTCATTAGTAAACATGCTTCTATGGTTACCACTCAAGTAGAAAAAGTACTTAATGCTCACAATGATTTGCTCAATGAATTAAATAGTAAGAATAATGACTATGCTGTTAGAGTGGCTACTAGAACCGGTAAGATAACTCAGGAACCTTTGTATCTTGAAGGCCACCCTAAGATAATTGAGCTAGATTCTCAGAGAAATAATATAGATGCACCTAGTCCTTCTAAAAGGAAGAAAAACAAAAATGATAGGACTTTGCATGCTTCTAGTTAACCTATTGTGGAACAACTTGAGAATCCCAATGATATTTCTATTTCTGATGCTGATACACAATCTGGTAATGAACATGAAACTAGTGATAATGTTAATGATAATGTTCATGTTGATGCTCAACCTAGCAATGATAATGATGTAAAGTTGAACCTGTTGTTGATCTTGATAACCCACAATCAAAGAATCAACGTTATGATAAAAGAGACTTTGTTGCTAGGAAACACGGTAAGGAAAGAGAGCCTTGGGTTCAGAAACCCATGCCTTTTCCTCCTATGCCATCCAAGAAAAAGGATGATGAGGATTTTGAGCGCTTTGCTGAAATGATTAGACCTATCTTTTTGAGTATGCGTTTGACTGATATGCTTAAAATGAATCCTTATGCTAAGTACATGAAATATATTGTTACTAATAAAAGAAAGATACCAGAATCTGAAAATTCCACCATGCTTGCTAATTATACTTTTAAAGGTGGAATACTTAACAACTAGGAGATCCCGGAGTACCAACTATACCATGCTCCATTAAAAGAAACTATGTTAAAACTGCTTTATGTGATCTTGGAGCCGGTGTTAGTCTTATGCCTCTCTCTTTATTTCGTAGACTTGATTTGAATAAGTTGACACCTACTGAAATATCTTTGCAAATGGCTGATAAATCAACTGCTATACCTTTCGGTATTTGTGAGGATGTGCCTGTTGTGGTTGCAAACGTTACTATTTTAACGTACTTTGTTATTCTTGATATTCCCGAGGACAATATTATGTCTATTATTGTTGGAAGACCCTTTTTGAATACTGCAGGGGCTATTATTGATTGCACCAAAGGCAAAGTCACTTTTCATGTTAATGGTAATGAGCATATGATACACTTTCAGAGGAAACAACCTCAAGTCCATAGTATCAATTCTATTGGAAAAATTTCTACAATTACTATTGGAAGTTTTGAATTTTGTCTTCCTACTGTCAAGAAGAAATATGATATTCTTATTGTTGGGATGTGCACATCCCTGTTGAGGTAATCTAGTGTTATTCGAAAATTCTCCGGTTTCATGTTACTCGAAATGAGTTTGTTAACAAGACTTGATCAATCTTGTTAGTGGATTCCTTTTCATGAGCATGAGATGGATGAAGTTAGAAAGCACAACTCTGTGTACCCTCCTTTTACTTTCTGTTATTTAGTTTAAATAAAGCAAAAATAGTAATTTCTGTCTGTTTTCTGAATTATCCATGCAATAAAAAATACCCCGAAAATAAAAGTTCTCCAAATGCCCCAAAAATTAAATATGATTTTTTCTGCAATATTTGAGAATATTTGACACTGAGAACACAACAGGGGGAGCTGGCACCTGGCCACGAGGGTACAGGGCACGCCCACCCCCCTGGGTGCGCCCCCCTGCCTCATGGGCCCATAGTGGCTCCCCTCCACTTATTCCTGCACCCACACACTTCTTCTTCCTCCCAAAAAAATCACCATCTAGCTCAAGCACGAGTTCTAGCTCATTTTGCTGCTATTTTTGATCTCCTTGCTCAAAGCACCTTTCACAAAACTGCTTTGGGGGATTGTTCCTTGGTATGTGACTCCTCCATTAGTCCAATTAGTTTTTGTTCTAGTACTTTAGTCATTGCAAATTTGTGCTGCCTAGGTGACCATGTTCTTGAGCTTTCATGTCAAATTTATATAGTTCCAAGTAGTTCTAATGCATGATATAGGTCCTAGGCACTTGTAGGAGTAGTTGCTATCAATTTTGTTGAGCTTGGTTCACTTTTATTTGAAGTTACTAAAAATTTCAGAATTTTTCAGAAAATAATGAAGAGATTTTTGAGGGGCTCATCGAGCCGAAGCTCGAAGGAAAAGCAAAATTAAGAAGCAGAGAGGCCCAAATATAATCTGCCTCGCACCGCGGAGGTTCGGCCGTGTGAATGGCCTTCCGATGATTTCTTGAGAGCAGCCGGGATTTATGATGATTTTTATGAATTGGCTAAGAATGCAGGCCTCACCGACTTCCTCCGCGACCAACGCGAACAGTATCTCTTACGCACCAATACTTTTGTGCAAAACTTCTACTATTATCCTAGGGAATCACCTCCTTCAGTATAGTTTCATTTATATGATGTGGTTAAGAAGATGTCACTATATGAATTTTGCAGGGTTTGCAAAATACCTTTCGAGGGTACCATAGAGGAACCACATCGTAGAGATGTGGACGTGTTTATTGACACTATTACTATAGGGGGAACTACGAAATTTTCCGATGCAAGAATCACTAGCATACATTTTCCTGTTTTACGCTACTTTGCAATTTTTGCTAGTCGTTGCTTAATTGGTCACGGAAACTGTGGAAACCTTAGTGTTCCTAATATTATCATTTTGGTCCATGGTTTATTCTGTGACGACTCTGTTAGTATGGGCGGTATTATTGCCAAACGGTTAAGTCTGAACCGTACGAAGTGCCCCATCTTTGGAGGTGTCTATGCTTCACGCCTTGCTGCATACTATAACATACCTATTAGGAACTATGAAAATGAAGAAAAATTGCTGCCTGCTGTTTATTTAGATTATAAGAGTATGGTAGCACATGATTTTATTGTTAAGAATAGGGAAAATGAGCTTAAATACAAATTGTTCTTTGATGAACATCATCCTGAGACTATTACCTTGCCTGCTCCTTCCTTGTTTGATTTATCTGCAGGCAAGTACCTTGTACTGTTGGAGGCCATTCACGCCTACCGGAATGTAACGCCCTCGATGCGGCTATAGCTCCCACGTGTCGAGGCACGACTTAGAGACATAACCGCATTGAAAGCAATGTCGCAAGTTAGGAAATCATCACAAACATCCCATGTAATACATAATAAAGGGGAGATACATAGTTGGCTTACACTCGCCACGTCACATCAAAGTACATAAATAACATCCATCATACAATCACTCATGGCCCGACTACGGTGCCAAAATAGAAAAGACCCCCAACATGCGACAAGGCCCTGAATCGATAACCCCAACTAGGCACCACTATTGATCATCGGGAAAGGAAACATAATAACGCTGAGAGTCCTCGTCGAACTCCCACTTGAGCTCATACTCGTCACCTGGAGCGGAATCACCTGGACCTGCATCTGGAATTATAGTATTTGTGAGCCACAAGGACTCAGCAATCTCGCACCCTCGCGATCAAAACTATTTAAGCTTATAGGAAGGATAAGGCAAGTATATGTGGAGCTGCAGCAAGCGACTAGCATATGTGGTGGCTAACTTATCCGCAAAAGAGAGCGAGAAGAGGAGGCAAGGCGCGAGCGAGAAACTAGAGGAACAACCTGCGCAAGCATAACTCCAACACCGTGTCCACCTCCCGGGCTCCGCCGAGAAGAGGCCATCATGGTAACACACTCAGTTGATTCATTTTAATTAATTAAGGTTTACGTTGTCTACAACCGGACATTAACAAATTCCCATCTGCCCATAACCGTGGGCACGGCTTTCGAAAGTTCAATCCTTGCAGGGGGGGGTCCCAACTTAGCCCATGACAAGCTCTCACGGTCAATGAAGGAATAGACCTCCACCCGAGACACACCGATCAGACTCGGTAACCCGGTACAACAAGACAATTCGACAGGTTAAAACAAGACCAGCAACACCGCCCGAATGTGCCGACAAATCCCGATAGGAGCTGCACAAATCTCTTTCTCAGGGCACACTCAGATTGTCCTAGGTACGGGTAGGCCAGCCCAGAGTTGCCCCTGGTGGCCACCGGTAGCTGACAGGTGGACCAACACTCAGAGGAGCACTGGCCCGGGGGGGTTAAAATAAGATGACCCTTGAGTCTGCAGAACCCAAGGGAAAGAAAAGGCTAGGTGGCAAATGGTAAAACCAATGTTGGGCATTGCTGGAAAAGCTTTAATCAAGGCGAAATATCAAGGGGTTCCCATTATAACCCAACCGCGTAAGGAACGCAAAATCCGGGAACATGACACCGATATGATGGAAACTAGGGCGGCAAGAGTGGAACAAAACACTAGGCGAGAGGCCGAGCCTTCCACCCTTTACCAAGTATATAGATGAATTAAGATAACATAGCAATATAGTGATATCCCAACAAGCAAATAAAAGATGTTCCAATAGGAACGGCTCCAATCTTCACCTGCAACTAGCAACGCTATAAGAGGGGCTGAGCAAAGCGGTAACATAGCCAATCAACGGTTTGCTAGGACAATGGTAGGTTAGAGGTTCAATCATGCAATTGGGAGGCTGACAAGCAAGTGGTAGGCATCGTAGCAGTGGCAAAGCAAAAGAGCGAGCAAACTAGCATAGCAAAGATAGTAGTGATTTCGAGGGTATGATCATCTTGCCTGCACAGTTGTCAGAGTTGACTGGATCCGCACAAGCAAATTCAACGGGCTCCTCGGTAGCGAACTTGTCTCCCGGCTCTACCCAACAAGACAAACAAGCAACAAGGATACAATCAACCACGTGCAAGACCAAGCAATATGATGAAATGATGATATGCTATGCGGGATGCGATGCGGGATGCAAAATGCAATATATGACAGGAAATGCATGAACCTGGCCTCAACTTGGAATTCCAAGGGTGCCACTGGATAGAGGGGATGAAATCGCTTGAAAACGATATAAAGATCATTGGAATCGAAGTTACGGTTTGGAAATGGCAAGTGTTTCAAGATATGACACCGGTCTTCGATTTACAGCAAGTAGGCATCTAAACGCAACTAAATGAACATCCTACAGCCACCAAACATGAGAACAAAATACATGGCAGTGATGTACACAAGATGGTTAACAAAACACTAGCACTGAGCCATAGGCAAATTCATACATTAAGAGGTTCAAACAAGCATGGCAAAAATGAATATGCAAAACAGATTCCAGACTTAGTGAAATTAACACTAGCCTGAAATTTCAGATCACGAAGCCCTCTTCGGAACAGCAAAACAACATGATAGATGACCTGAACATGACAAGTAAGAACATGGCATGGAGCTACTCAACAAGCTTAACAAAACACCCAAAGTGACCTGGGGCCAAAAGGGTTCACAAAATACTCTACCGAGCTCACAAACATAGCTCGAACACAATCAGTTTTCAGACTTAGTGAAAACTGAGACATGCAGAAATTATAACTCAGGAAGGCATGTAAACGAGCTCGATGCACTCGCCATGGTGCAAGTCATAGCAAGGCAAGCATATAACCAGCAATAAGGCACAATATTCTAGCTACACATGGCAAGAAAAAAGGCTTAGCATGCATGGAACACTAACGGTAGCATCGGCAAAATCGCAAACAAGTTGACGATCTGCCCAGATTAACAACGAAGCAAAAGTTGAGCTCGATTGAGTTAACCTAGAGCACTCCACATATGCAAACAAAGACATGGATGGATAGTGCATAACATAAATATCAAAACTCCCTTACTGATCATCCTCAAAAGAGGCACGGATCACTAGGAAACAAGCTGGACATATAGCATCATGAACTAAAATATCCCAGACTTAGTGAAAATCACTAAGTCCCTGAAATCAGCAATCTCAGGTACCTCTCTTCGCAAGCTTGCACAAGACAACACACACATCCTAAAAATGCATGGGTGGCACCTCTGGAAAGAAGATAGAATGCTTAACAATTCATCCCAAAGGGGCACAGGTATATCATGCACGGATTAAACATGGCAAAAATGACAAAAGTGCATGATGAACTAACGGTTCTGCAATTTAACTCACGAAGCCTCCTTCTAACAGCATTTTGGGCATCAAGATGAACTCAAATGCAAATGATGCAATGGAACGAAATGATGTACATGTCGATACAAAGATTTTGATATATTATACGCCCAAAACGGAGCTACGGTTGCGGAGATACAAGCAGTCAAAGTAGGCATAAAAATTCAAGAGGGGGGAAGGGAAAGTCAACCCTAGGGTTTCGAATTCCAGATCTGGATCTCGCGTCACTGTAGCAGTACTGTAGCTGGCGCGCGCGACGAGGTTCGCCGGGATCCCGCCGGAGCAGCAGAGGAAGAGGAGGCCGGGGCGCGGTCGCCGGCGGGGAGGCGCGGACGGCGGCGGCGGGGAGGCGCGGTGCAGCGGCGGGGTCGGCCGGCGTCGGGGACGCCGCGGAACGGCGCGGCGGGGCGCTGCCGGACCGGGGAAGCGAGCGGCGGCGGGGAGGCGGCCCGCGGCGGCGCCGGTCACCGGCGTCGGGGAAGGAGGCGGGGCAGGCGTCGGGGTCGGGCGCGGGGAGCGGCGGCGCGGAGACGGGCCGCGGGGGCCGGCCTCGGGCTCCCGGGCCTCGGCGGCGGCGATGTGGGCCTCGCCCATGTGGCGGCGCGGGATTCGCAGCGGCGGCGGGGCGGACGGCGTCCGGTCCGATCCGGACACGTCCGTTGGCGGGGGGGTTTGATCTGTTTTTTTTAGGAGGAGGACGGGGAGGAAGACGAGATCCGAAATGGGGGGGTGTTTAAATAGGCATAAGTGGAGCTAGGAGAGTCCAAATGAGGTGCGGTTTTCGCCCACGCGATCGTGATCGAACGATCTAGGACATGGAGCAGAGTTTGGTGGGTTTTGGGCCAAATTTGGGGGGTGTTGGGCTGCAACACACACGAGGCCTTTTCGGTCCCTCGGTTAACCGTTGGAGTATCAAACGAAGTCCAAATGATACGAAACTTGACAGGCAGTCTACCGGTAGTAAACCAAGGCCGCATGACAAGTCTCGGTCCAATCCGGAAATGTTTAATCCCCACACACGAAAGAACGCTAGAAAAGGCCACCGGAGGAGAACGAAGCGCCGGAATGCAAAACGGACAACGGAGAAAATGCTCAAATGCATGAGATGAACATGTATGCAATGCAATGCACGAGATGACATGATATGCGATGCACGAAAAACGAAAACAACACACGGAGACAAAGACCCGAACCCGAGAAATAAATATAAGTTAACGCCGGAAACGGCAAGAGTTGGATACAAATATGGAAAGTATCTCTGGGGCGTTACACAGAACCCTACATCAGCTGCAGAGCCAGAGCCGGAACCACAATTTGATCCTCCACGACAGTCTGATTACCAGTGGGATCCCAAGGTGACCTAAATGTTATTGTGAATGTGGTTAGTTCATAATCCTTGCTAAAAACTTGAATGCTGGCTTTACATTTTTACAACAACAAGAGCAAACAAAGTTTGTAAAAGTTTTTCTTTATCACTTCCAGTTTGTCAACTGAATTTCTTGAGGACAAGGAAAGGTTTAAGCTTGGGGGAGTTGATACGTGTCCTTCGTATCTACTTTTCCAAACACTTTTGCCCTTGTTTTGGACTCTAACTTGCATGATTTGAATGGAACTAACCCGGACTGACGCTGTTTTTAGCAGAATTGCCATGGTGTTATTTATGTGCAGAAACAAAAGTTCTCGGAATGAACTGAAACTCCACGGAGATTATTTTTGAAAATAATAAAAAATACTGGCAAAGAATCAAGGCCAGGGGGCCCACACCCTAGCCACGAGGGTGGCGGGCGCGCCCCCTACTTCATGGGCCCCTTGGAGCTCCACCGACCTCAACTCCAACTCCATATATTTGTGTTCGGGGAGAAAAAAATCAAGGAAAAAGATTCATCGTGTTTTACGTTATGGAGCCGCCGCCAAGCCCTAAACTCTCTCGGGAGGGCTGATCTAGAGACCGTTCGGGGCTCCGAAGAGGGGAATCCATAGCCGTCGTCATCATCAACCATCCTTCATCACCAATTTCATGATGCTCACCGCCGTGTGTGAGTAATTCCATCATAGGCTTGCTGGACGGTGATGGGTTGGATGAGATTTATCATGTAATCGAGTTAGTTTTGTTAGGGTTTGATCCCTAGTATCCACTATGTTGTGAGATTGATGTTGCTATGCTTAATGCTTGTCACTAGGGCCCTAGTGCCATGATTTCAGATCTGAACCTATTATGTTTTCATGAATATATGTGAGTTCTTGATCCTATCTTGCAAGTCTATAGTCACCTACTATGTGTTATGATCCGGCAACCCCGAAGTGACAATAATTAGGACCACTCCCGGTGATGACCGTAGTTTGAGGAGTTCATGTATTCACTATGTGTTAATGCTTTGGTCCGGTACTCTGTTAAAAGGAGGCCTTAATATCCCTTCGTTTCCGCTAGGACCCCGCTGCCACGAGAGGGTAGGACAAAAGATGTCATGCAAGTTCTTTTCCATAAGCATGTATGACTATATTTGGAATACATGCCTATATTACATTGATGAACTAGAGCTAGTTCTGTGTCACCCTAAGTTATGACTGTTACATGATGAACCGCATCCGGCATAATTCTCCATCACTGATCCATTGCCTACGAGCTTTCCATATATTGTTCTTCGTTTATTTACTTTTCTGTCGCTATTGTTATCATCACTACAAAATACCAAAAACATTACTTTTGCTACCGTTACCTTTTGCTATCGTTACCACTACTATCATATTACTTTGTACTAGACACTTTGCTGCAGATATTAAGCTTCCAGGTGTTGTTTAATTGACAACTCAGCTGCTAATACTTGAGAATATTCTTTGGCTCCCCTTGTGTCGAATCAATAAATTTGGGTTGAATACTCTACCCTCGAAAACTGTTGCGATCCCCTATACTTGTGGGTCATCACTCTGTGGCGTTCAAAACGTTTTTGACATCCCGATTCTAAGCCGTAAAGCATGGTGCACTAAACTATCAAGTAGTTATCATACCGAGCTTTGTCAAACGTTCATAATGTCTGTATCTGCTCCTGCAATAGGTCCATCACCTAGTGGTGCATCAAGGACATAATACTTCTGTGCAGCAATGAGGATAACCCTCAGATCACGGTGCTAGTCCGCATCATTGCTACTAACATCTTTCAACTTATTTTTCTCTAGGAACATATCAAAATAAATGGGTAGCTACATCGCAAGCTATTGATCTACAACATAGATATGAAAATACTATCGGGACTAAGTTCATGATAAATTGAAGCTCAATTAATCATATTACTTAATAACTCCCACTTAGATAGACATCCCTCTAGTCATCTAAATGATCACGTGATCCAAATCAACTAAACCTTTCGGTCAAGTTTAACGTGAGATGAAGTAGTTTTCAATGGTGAACATCACTATGTTGATCATATCTACTATATGATTCACACTCGACCTTTCGATCTCTAGTGTTCGGAGGCATATCTGCATATGCTAGGCTCGTCAAGTTTAACCCGAGTATTCTGCGTGTGCAAAACTGGTTTGCACCCGTTGTATGTGAACGTAGAGCTTATCACACCCGATTATCACGTGGTGTCTCGGCACGACGAACTTTGGCAACGGTGCATACTCAGGGTGAACACTTGTACCTTGAAATTTAGTGAGAGATCATCTTATCATGCTACTGTCAATCAAGCAGAATAAGATGCATAAAGGATAAACATCACATGCAATAAATATAAGTGATATGATATGGCCATCATCATCTTGTGCCTTTGATCTCCATCTCCAAAGCACCGTCATGATCACCATCATCACCGGCGCGACACCTTGATCTCCATCATCGCATCGTTGTCGTCTCGCCAACTATTGCTTCTACGACTATCACTACCGCCTAGTGATAAAGTAAAGCAATTATAGGGCAATTGCATTGCATACAATAAAGCGACAACCATATAACTCCTGCCAGTTGCCGATAACTCCGTTACAAAACATGATCATCTCATACAATAAAATATAGCATCATGCCTTGACCATATCACATCACAACATGCCCTGCAAAAAGAAGTTAGACGTCATCTACTTTGTTATTGCAAGTTTTACGTGGCTGCTATGGGCTGAGCAAGAACCTTTCTTACCTACGCATCAAAACCACAACGATATTTCGTCAAGTTAGTGTTGTTTTAACCTTCAACAAGGACCGGGCGTAGTCACACTCGGTTCAACTAAAGTTGGAGAAACTGACACACGCCAGCCACCTGTGTGCAAAGCACGTTGGTAGAACCAGTCTCGCGTAAGCGTACGCGTAATGCCGGTCCGGCCGCTTCATCCAACAATACCGCCGAACCAAAGTATGACATGCTGGTAAGCAGTATTACTAGTATATCCCACAACTCACTTGTGTTCTACTCGTGCATATAACATCTACGCATAAACCTGGCTCGGATGCCACTGTTGGGGAACGTAGTAATTTCAAAAAAATTCCTACGCACATGCAAGATCATGGTGATGCATAGCAACGAGAGGGAAGAGTATCGTTCACGTACCCTCATAGACCATAAGCGGAAGCATTATGAGAATGCGGTTGATGTAGTCGAGCGTCTTCATGATCCGACCGATACAGGTACCGAATGCACGACACATCCGAGTTCAGCACACGTTCAGCTCGATGACGTCCTACGAACTCTGATCCAGCAGAGCTTCACGGGAGAGTTCCATCAGCACGACGACGTGATGACGGCGATGATGTTGCTACCGACACAGGGTTTCGCCTAAGCACCGCTACGATATGATCGAGGTGGATTATGGTGGTGGGGGGCGCCGCACATGGCTAAGGGATCAATGATCAACTTGTGTGTCCATGGGGTGCCCCCTCCCCCGTATATAAATGAGTGGACGAGGAGGAGGGCCGGCCCTCTACTATGGCGCGCCCTGGGGAGTCCAACTCCCACCTGGAGTAGGATTCCCCGCATCCATGTAGTAGGAGTAGGAGAGAAGGAAAGGGAAAAGAGAAGAGAAGGAAGGAGGGGGCGCAGCCCCTCACCCTAGTCCAATTCGGACTAAGCCTTGGGGGGCACGCATCCTCCCCTCTCTCTTTCCACTAAAGCCCAATAAGGCCCATATACTCCCCGGCGAATTCCCGTAACTCTCCGGTACTCCGAAAAGTACCTGAATCACTTGGAACCTTTCCGATGTCCGAATATAGTCATCCAATATATCGATCTTTACGTCTCTACCATTTCGAGACTCCTCATCATGTCCCCGATCTCATCCGGGACTCCGAACTACCTTCGGTAAATCAAAAAATATAAACTCATATTACCGATCGTCACCGAACATTAAGCGTGCAGACCATATGGGTTCGAGAACTATGTAGACATGACCGAGACATGTCTCCGGTCAAAACCAATAGCGCAACCTGGATGCTCATATTGGCTCCTACACATTCTACAAAGATCTTTATCGGTCAAACTGCACAACAACATACGTTGTTCCCTTTGTCATTAGAATGTTACTTGCCCGAGATTCGATCGTTAGTATCTCAATACCTAGTTCAATATTGTTACTGGCAAGTCTCTTTACTCGTTCTGTAATGCATTATCCTACAACTAACTCATTAGTTGCATTGCTTGCAAGGCTTATAGTGATGTGCATTACTGAGAGGGCCCAGAGATACCTCTCCGACAATCGGAGTGACAAATCATAATCTCTATCTATGCCAACTCAACAAGTACCACCGGAGACACCTGTAGAGCACCTTTATAGTCACCCATTTACGTTGTGATGTTTGGTAGAACACAAAGTGTTCCTCCGGTAATCGGGAGTTGCATAATCTCATAGTCATAGGAACATGTATAAGTCATGAAGAAAGCAATAGTAGTAAACTAAAATGATCAAGTGCTAAGCTAACGGAATGGGTCAAGTCAATCATATCATTCTCCTAATGATGTGATCCCATTTATCAAATGACAACTCTTGTCTATGGTTAGGAAACATAACCATCTTTGACCAACGATCTAGTCAAGTAGAGGCATACTAGTGACACTCTATTTGCCTATGTATTCACACATGTATTATGTTTCCGGTTAATACAATTCTAGCATGAATAATAAACATTTACCCTGAAATAAGGAAATAAATAATAACTTTTTTATTTCCTCTAGGGCATATTTCCTACAGTAGGTAGCACGACATAACGATAGAGCAAACAATTAGCAAGCAAATATAGAAGTGATTTCGAGGTTATAGTCATCTTGCCTGCAAAGTTCTTAGAGTTGTCGAAAGCTTGATCCTCGTTAGCATACTCAACAGGTTCCTCGGTCACATACTCGTCTCCCGGCTCTACCCAAGGCAAGAACACAAGCAATGGAACAACAATCAATCACGGTGCAATGCACAAACAACATGATGCAAGACATGGCATGATATGCAAGATATGACGTGCAATGCATATGCGAGCTCCGGAAAGTAAAAATGATCAAGGCATCAACTTGGCAAGACAAGTATGTTGCTGGAAAGATGAGATGATTCCGGTTGAAATCGATATAAAGATCACTGGAAACGGATGTACAGTTTGCAAATGGCAAGCAAAATAAGAGTCATTTCAATATGCAATTAACAGCATGATGGCACTTAGAATGCAACAAGAAACTAAGCTACTGCACTCCAACATAGCAACAAAGCATATGCCAGTGATGTACAAGAGATGCTTGTCAAAACATGAACACTTAGCTATGGCTAATTCACACTAGAACAGGTTTAAACCAAGCATGGCAAAAGTGCAAAAGATATCCGCTTCACAGACTTAGTGAAAATACTAACATGTCAAAAACAACATCAGGAAGCAATGTTTAGAGCAAGCAAACAACATGCTACAGGAACATATCTTCGCAAATAAAGGAATGGCATGATTCTACTAAAAGCATAGATCAAAAGTCCTTTACTGAACATGAGCCAAAAAGGAACAGAAGATATGATGGCACCCATGTAATCATAGCAAGTTTTATTAACAGTTTCCGACTTAGAAGAAAACACAGAGCATGGTATAAACTGATTTATGATAGCAACTTTGCGAGCTCATGCCACTCACCACAATGCCTTAAATGACAACATAAGCATACCAATAGCAACATGACATGTTCATGAAGCTAAGAATGGCAAGATAAAGTTAATAGCATGCATGTATCACTAGTAAGACACATGGCAATACATATTAACATGTTAACAATCTACCAGGAATAATTTATAGAAAAAGTAGAGCAAGCAAAAGATATGCTAGATCACTCCCTAATTTGAACCAGACGCATCAATGGATAGAGCATAAACACATGTTCAAAACATCCTTACTGATGTACCTCAGAATAAGCATGGAACTCATGGTAGCATCTATTTTACGTGGCATCAAAATAACAGCAGGACAAAAGACTTGGCAAAATCCCAAGTACCTGAAAACAGCAACATCACGGAGCCTAGTTTGCATGCTTGTTCTAGTCACCACATAGATCACAAAAATACAAAACTTGTACCTCTATAAAGATGGCATGATGTAGTTCAAAATACCTATAGACCTCATGCTCATATAATGCACACATGAAATGCAACAATAATGATAAATCACCATGATCTGATAAGTACCAGCAGTTAACATTTTATAGCACTCTTGCAAGAAATAAAATAGCATCCTAATGGAAATGCTTCTACCATGAAGAGCTCAACGAGACGAACACTTTGACATATCATATGCATGATTTGGAGCCACGGTCACCGAGATATGACATGTAGAAGGAGGCACAAAAATAATGCAGATTCGGGGACTTGGTGAAAATTTACTGTCCGGGAAGTCAATGGGAAGGGGACGTTCTGGGACGGCGTGGAGGCGTTTGGTTCGGGGACGGGTGGATCTCATCCCACCTGTCCGGATCCGGTGCCGGTGAGGTCTCCGGCGAGATCCTCGACGAGGAGGACGCGGAGGAGGCCGGCGAGGGCGTGGGTCAGCGGAGGAGGTTGGGGCAACAAGGTCCAGCAGGGACGCGGTGGCCGTGCCGGCGAGCTAAGGCATGGCCGGCGAGGGCACGAGGTCGCCGGCGCGGGCGCGTGTGGTGGCGGGGCGGAGCGGATGGCACGGGGCGGCGAGGAGCGGTGCGGTGACGACGCGGCGATGCGATGGCGTCGGGCATGGGCCGCGGCGTGCTGTAGGTGGCAGGCGTGTTGGCGGCGATGGCCGGAGGCAAAGGCGGGCGGCGCAGTAGCGGGGATCTCCGGCGAAGGCGGCAGGGATCTCCGGCGAAGATGGCGGGGTGCACGGGCGACAGCGCGGGGTGCGGCCCGCTTCAGCCCGGAGGCGGGCTGATGATGGCCCCACGGGCCCGGCGGCATAGAGGAGAGAGGGGCGCAACGGTGGTGACGTGGCGCACTGTGATTGTCTAAGGGGTGCGGTGGCGGACACGTCCGGTGGCGGCGCGGACATGTCCGACAGCGGGAGGAGGAAGAAGCTAGGGTTTGACTGTGGATTTTGGGGAAGAGGGTGTTTATATAGGTAGAGGGAGCTAGGAGAGTCAAAAACAGGAGTAGTTTTCTCCCACACGATCGTGATCCGACAACGGAGAACATGCTTATGGTTTAGATGGGTTATTGGGCTGTTTTGGAAGGGTGTCGGGATGCAATCCAAAGAGGCTTTTGTGGTTGCTCGATTAACCGTTGGGGCATCTAACAGCCTCAAAATGGAATGAAATTTGACAGGCGGTCTACCGGTGATGTACCAAGGCCACATGACAAATCTCGGCCCATTCCGAGAATGTTTAAATCCCACTCACGAAAAGAGACAAAGGGGTGTGCCGGGTGCACGTGGATTGTCGGATTACGAAACGGACAACGGGGAAAATGATCGGATGCATGAGACAGACACGAATGCAAATGAGATGCACATGATGACATGATATGAAATGCATGACATGAACAAAACGCAAAACCAAAGACAAAACCTAACCACGAAGGGAATATTGTATCGCACCTCCGGAAAAGGCAAGAGTCGGAGTTACAAATATGGAAAGTTGTATCCGGGGCGTTACACGTGGGGGTGTGTGTTCTTCTTCAGAAGTTCCGATTGGTTGGCACTCTTCTCAGCAAACTCTTTAGTTGCCCTGACCCTTTTGAATTCTGCCCAGTCTGCCTTTGTAATTTGAGGGTATGCGGGGAGTGGGACCTTTCCTTCACTCAATTACTTATGGTACAACATGTGCTTCCAGTTTCTCCAAGCATCCGTAGCCTTCTTCAGTGTAGCATGTTCCACCTGCATTCTCCACTACTTTAGAGCGTTGAAGTAATCCATGATCTCTAGGACAATCCTTTGTCGTGTTTCTGTGTCAGCCTTCCGAAACCCTGGCAGATTAATGTTGAGCCTTGCTCTACCAGCAAATCCACACACACTCCTGAACCTCATTTGTTCTTTGTCTAGTTTAGTTGGAGCCCAAGACTTTAAATCGATCTCGGTTACTTCATATACACCTTTAGGCTGCTGTGTGGACTTACTTGGAGCATTCCTCTGTCTCCTGACCGGAAGGGTAATGGCTGCAACTCTATCCCGTTCAAGATTACTTGATCCCTCACCATTTGCTTAAGACCTAAGGTTGTCGGAATTAGATGAAGATACATCGCCTGAAGCATGAGTGTGGTCGCTGCTAATCCGCATCTACAGAGAACACATGTGAAACTCAGGAAAGGAGGATAAGCATAAAACTAACAACTTGGTATCAAGCTGTCTAAACATGGCATGCAATAATTTAGAAAATGTATAGCTTATTTGTTAAGTTTGTGTGACTCGGGTGCCCGCGATCTGTAAATCGGTAGTAACTTATTGGAACAAACACAACTTATATGTACTAGTTAGGATTGTAGATAATGAACATATATATGATCTCTGTTATTTTATAGCCAATTTGGGGACATACGAAATGAAATAGGAAGAGAGATTGCGAGGAAATATGCCTCACTATGATGGAGAGTAGTAACTAACAGGCTTCGTAATGCAAACCCGGACGGACCACAGGAGAGACGAGGGTTACATGATCGATATTCTCGAGGGTGGCTGGTGCGCAAACAAAGACGGTGAGGCGCGAGCAGCCGCATGTTGGGAACGATAGTGGAGGTAGGCTTGATGCCGAAGAGCAAGCACACGGCCGGGGTGAGCACGCCAGCGCCGGAGAGGGTTCTGATGTGGATCTAGGGGAGGGGGGAGCTGGCGATGGAGATTGGGTGTACTAGTTGAGTGAAACGCGGGCAGGCGGTGGGGGGTGTTGGCGGCCTAGGTGAAAACGGTGAAAAATATCCCTGGTCTCTGCACAGAAAGGCCTATGCAAATGGTTGCCTCTAAGCGCTCGTGTGCATAAAGAGAATAATTTCGTTTGAAATGGAGACGTACTTATTGTGAAATGAAGACGTGAGTTCATCATTTCGCCTATAAATTTTTCCCACGTTAAGCAATCACCATTATACCATGGGTTTGATTTGCGGGCGCATTTCAGGTCTCGTGTGCTATATTTAAGACATTTTTTGGCATATATCGTGCATTTTGGCATATAAATCAAATCCTAGCCGGACTGCATTTCCTATCGAAAGGGATGAGGATTATCGTTCGATCTGGGAGCATCCAACGGTGCTGATGAATGATCCATGGGGTTTGGTTTCTGGCCAATCAGAACACACGACTCAGACCGGGCGCACAGCAGGGGGGCATCGGCCATAGTTTGGTAGGCACACGGATTTCGTGAGTGAACCATGTGCTATTTGAAGACATTTACATGAACTAAGAGCATATTTTCGTTTGAATGAAAAAAAGAGTTCATCATTTCGCCTCCAAATTGTTTTCCATGGTAAGAAATCACCATTGTAACCTATGGTTCGATTTTCTCGTGCATTTGAGGTATCGTTTTCTATATTTGAGTCGTTTTCTATATTCGCAACTACACGTGGGTGCTAGCTAGCCAAATCATTTGTGTGTCCCTTTGGGAGTTTTCATTCATTGTTCGAGAAACGGGAAAAATTCAAACAGTTCGGCCGCAGGGTGCGACCAGAGGTGTATGCCTTGTTGGTATTCTAATTACAAGAAATGCATATAGAGTCCGGAAATAACGAAAATCAGTGTGTCATTGTGGCGTGCTCTCAGGATCACATGGAATTTTTTTGGTAAAGATGGCACAATTTTTGATGCTCACACCTTCCAAATCAGAGCATCTCATAAGGATGATAATATCCAAAAGGAGACACGACACTTCGGGCTCCAATCGTCAGTGACTACATCGTTCCGCCTCGAATTGTTTTCACGGTAAACAATTGCATATATACCCTAGGTTTGATTTTCTGGCCCATTTCAAGTCTCGTTGTTATATTTAAGTCATTTTTTTGCACTTGCCTTTCATTTAGTGCATATAATTAAATTCAAAACCGTTCTAAAACTACATCTGGGTGTTAGTTAGATAAGAAGGTGTACAAATCATTTGTGTGTCGCTTTGTGAGTTTTCATCCATTGTCTGAGAAATGGGGAGAAGTTTCAAACATTTTGGCCGTGAGGTGCGGCCACCGGCGTAGGCTTAGTTGGTATTTTAATTACTGGGAATTCAGATGGAGTCCAGACATCATCAAAATCGGTGTGTGCCTATGACGTGTTCTCACGACCCCCGGGAAAAAATCTGGTAAAGTTTTGGCACAAGTTTTGATGATCGCTCCTTCCAAACCGGACCATCTCACATTAAGGACCATGGTTTCCAAAAGGAGACGTGTCAATTCAAACTCTAGTGGTCGGTGACTTCATCATTTGGCCTCATAAAAATTGCCACGGTAGGCAATCACCATTATACCATGGGTTTGATTTTCTCACGCATTTCAGGTATCGTTTGCTATATTTAAGACATTTTTTGAATTTAATGTGCAATTTGTGGATATAAATGAAATCACAACTGGAACTGCATGTGTTGTCGAAAGGGATGAGGATCGTCATTTGATCATGAAGAATCCAACGGTGTAGATGTACGATCCATGGGGTTTGGGTTCTGGCCAATCAAAACGCACGACTCCGATCGAGCACGTGGCAGGGGGGCATCCACCGTGGTTTAGTGAACACCTGTCAGGACCCCGATTCTAAGTCACATCAATCTAGCCTGTAACACCTTATATCACTTTGCGGCCTCACGCACGGTATTCCCACGGGTGTCGCCTTACCATGGCCCGGGACCGTTTGCGCCTTTTGGCTCACGTATATGATAGTGTCGCTAGCATCCATATGATAGAGAACCCGGGCAGACATGACTAGTCGTAAACCCAAAGCGGCACCAACCTATGGGGACAGGCATACATGAATCACATCGAGCATGTCGGTCAGCAGCGTGTGAATCCGGGTTGTAGCACTGGGCTAACAGGACTCCAGGAACCCGGGCTGTAGCAGGCTAGGCAGGACTCCGGATGTCACTGCGTGACATTTCCCCGAAGGGACAGACACAGGAACGAAGTGAAACACATGCCGGCCAGTCAAGTGTCCTCAGCAGTAGTGCTGGGCTAGCAGGAGTCCGGTGAACCGGGTTGTAGGGGACTACTATGGCTCATGGAAGCACTAGACTACATTTCCCCATAAGAGAGGCTGTCAAGAATAAACAACTAGATTGTCGGATCCCACACATACCAAGCATTTCAATCATACACATAATATGATCGATATGTGTAAATACAACATGGCATCACAACATAACTCTACGACTCAAGTATTTATTCATTAGGCTCCGAGGAGCGAGGTACTACAAACATGGGTCTCATGACCCAACAATCATAGCATACAAATCAAAGCACATGCGAAAGCTTAACATGTCTGAGTACAGACATCTACAAATGAAAAAGGCTAAGAAGCCTGACTATCTACCAGATCCTGCCGAGGGCACAAGATCGTAGCTGAGGTATCCAGCTAAACGTCGAAGTCCACGTGGAACTACTAGCGAGACTGAAGTCTCTCTTCAAAACATAAATTAAGAAAATGTGAGTACGAATGTACCCAACAAGACTTACATTAGAACTAACTACATATGCATCGGTATCAACAAGGGGCGGGGGTGGTGGAGTTTAACTGCAGCAAGCCAGCTTTGACTCAGTGGCTAACCTGAACTACGACTGCAAGCAACTCTTTTGAGGTGGCGCACACGAGTCCACATATTCACCATTTAATACACCACTATGGATTCGCTCTCGTCTCCCTATGAGAAGGCCATCCATAGCACTCACGCTTATCTTGCGCATTTTAGAGTATCCACTTTCACTTGTCTATGAACTGTTATAGGCAACCCAGAAGTCCTTTACCGTGGACACGGCTATTCGAATAGATCATTTATAACCCTGCAGGGGTGTACTTCTTCACACACGCTCTCGCCACTTACCACCATGTACACGTCGTGTATCTCGGCAACCTTCAAGTGGAAGCCTGGCGAGGGAGTCGGCCACGACCTGACTAACCACACAAGTCTCTAGTCCAGGATTATCGCCTATTCGGGTTCCATACGCGAGGAGATCCGGCCGGAGTTTCGCTCACAGCTCCAAACGATGTGTGTAGGGTTCCCGAGACACCAAACGGGCACCCGGTACACCGTGCCATGGTGTATCTACCGCATCATAGCCCACCCCTAGGGTCAGCGCTACGCACGGCCGCCAACACATATCCTACAAACACCAGAAACTAGTTGCAACTCCTGGACAGAGGGCAAGGGCAGTTAATTAGTCGAGAGGGTCCATTGGTTTCGGGCCCAATGCGTGGTAGTAGCTGTTCATGAATCACAAACACAGAACTCAGTTCCTAAGAATGGTTTCAATGAGACAACCCACCATGTACTCCTACATGGCCTCTCACCGCTACCTTTACCAAATCGTGTTCACACACTTAGCTCACACACAGTAGGACATGTTCATCACTGTTCCAATTCATCCCCGATGAATCAGACCTGACTCAACTCCAAGCAGTAGCAGGCATGACAAACAAGCATGAACGAGTAGGCACATCAGGGCTCAAACAACTCCTACTCATGCTAGTGGGTTTCATCTATTTACTATGGCAATGACAGGTCATGCAGAGGATAAGGGGTTCAACTACCGCAGCAAGTAACAGATGAATCGTTGTTGTCCTAATGCAGTAAAAGAGAGCAGGAGCGAGAGAGTGGGATTGTATCGGAATGAACAAGGGGTTTTTGCTTGCCTGGCACTTCTGAAGATATCATTGGGTCTTCACCAGTGTCAACAATCACAACGTCGGTACAACGTCTATCGAGAGGGGACAACCACCGGCAACAGAGAAGGAACACAATCAATGCAATGCACAACATGATGCATGATAATGGCATGGCAATATGTTGTTGATTGAGCTAATGCAACTAGCAACACAATTAAATGAAGTTGGTTTGAACCCAAAGTTCAAATTCAAACTCCACATGTGGCTATTTAAATACCATTCATTTGATTTGTCCTAAACAGTGGCCTTATGTTGTTCTAACATGCATGAAAATGGTACAGATGGATTCCTTGAATTTTTCTGATAATTTTTCATATATAATTTATTTCATTTGGAGTTACGGTTGATTTTATATGATTTATAGAAGTTTAGGATATTTTCTGAAATAAATAAATCATTTCTGATTTATTTATAATCCAGAAAACAGATTACTGCGTCAGCTTGGCATCATCATGACATCAGCAGGTCAACGGGGCACGGCCCAGGTCAAACCTGACCGGTGGGGTCCACTGGTCAGTGACACAGTGCTGTTTAGTGTCAATGACAGGTGGGACCTGGTCAACGGACACGTTAGCACAGTCAATGCTGATGCATGGGTCCAGTGTAATTAGATTAAACTTAATCTAGTTTAGTTAGCCGGTTAGTTAGGATGTGGGGCGTGACTGTCAGTTTCACCGGAGGTTAATTAATGGCGCACTTAGCTGGTAATGGCTGTGCCACGTCAGCACAGCCGGAGTTAGCCGCCGGCGAGGTCAGTGATGGCGGAACGGCTCGGGTTTCGCCCACGGGCGACCAAACCCGCGGCGGAGGGCATCTACGCGTTGCTGGAGAACGCGCGCATCCAACGGTGCAAGCAGCACCTGCTGGGGCGGCCGAAAACGACGACGGCGTCGAGGTCAACGGCGACCGGAGCTCGGTCGTCGACGGATTCGTCGCTACGGTGAGCAAGGCATGCGTTGCTTGGCATCTACGGCAGTTGCACGTGCTAACGAGGCTGTTGGGCATGCCAGCATGACCAAAGGGTCACCGGACTGACGCCGGCGACGAGCTCGGGCGGAGGTGAGCTTCGGCCTCGATGAACACGACGACTACGGTGTGCAAAAGGACGCGGCGTTAGGGGGAAAGTGATCGGAGGCTCACAGCATGCGATTGAAGTACTTGTCAGGCTCGGGGAAGGCTGCAGACGACGGGGCGACGACGGGGATCGCCGGATCCCGCGGAAGAAGACGGCGGCGTTCAGGATGAAGTAGGGATTCCCGACCCATGCGGCTCGGCGAGGAGGAGTAGGGCGACGGAGCGGTTCTTCTAGACACGACGGAGAGGCGGGGCAGTGGCTCTGGCCGCGGCGAACGGCGTCGGTGCCGGTGGGCATGCTCGGCCATGGGGAGGGAAAGCAGAGGAGCGAGGGGAGAGAGAACCAGAGAGCGAGAGAGAGGCAGAGAGGTGTGTGGCATCTCCAGGGTGACGTCGGGAAGGCGGCAACAAGCAGGAGGTGGCGCGCGCGTGCTGGCGCGCGTCGGGCACACGCCCTCCTGCCTACTGGCAGGAGGTTGAAGACGGTGGCGACTGCGGTGCGCTGGGCCAACGGGAGTTGGGCCGGGTGGGCTGCCAGGAGGTAAGCGCCAGGTAAGGTTTTCTCCTCTCTCTATCATTCCTTTTATGTTTTCTATTTTCTATAATTGTGTTTGGCTTTATTAAAAATGACAGGGTATCTCCAAAAATCATGAAACTGCTCCATGTCACTGTTTGGAATATTTCCAACAGCAAACATTTCAGTTTGTGATTATTTGAGCATTTAAAATATTATTAGCAATTAAATGCCCAAATGCAATACTATATAATTTAATTCAAAAATCCAGAATGGCCTAGAAAATGTGCACCATTTTTGGGAGAGGTTCTAGACCAATTCAAAAATGATGAACTTTTGTGAAGGGCATTTTGGATTCATTGAAATGTTTTTCAGTTGAACCTGGTATTTTCAGGGGGGTGCTGGGGTTTATTGATCCCCATTTCAGGTTTAAGAGAAATTTAAACATGATGCAACACAAGACTAGCTAACCCAGAGCAGACCAGAAGTAGGGATGTGACAACTCACCCCCACTAAATAGGAATCTCGTCCCGAGATTGAAGCGTAGGGTAAGATGAAGGGGGACGCAAACTTAACCCAATCTTCACGATCCAAGTTGCACTTCATAAGAACATTGGTTCGATCACCATCTTTCTCTCGATGTCTTGCTCTGAGAACTCTAATCAACATGACAACGAGAGGGAAGGGAAAACTCTAGAAGGATCGATCTTCTGAAGATCGAACAACTCAGGATCAACTCATGGAGTGAGACATAGGAACATCTCTCCAATTGAGACACAAAGTATAACGCCCTCGATGTGGCTATATCTCCCACATGTCGAGGCACGACTTAGAGGCATAACCGCATTGAAAGCAATGTCGCAAGTCGGGAAATCATTACACATCCCATGTACATAAATAATATAAAGGGGAGAAACGTAGTTGGCTTACACTCGCCACGTCACATCAAAGTACATAAATAACATCCATCATACAAATCACTCATGGCCCGACTACGGTGCCAAAATAGAAAAGACACCCAACATGCGACAAGGCCCTGAATCGATAACCCCAACTAGGCACCACTACTGATCATCCGGAAAAGACACGTAGTATCGCTGAGAGTCCTCGTCGAACTCCCACTTGAGCTCGTAATCGTCAACTGGAGCAGAAACACCTGGACCTGCATCTGGAGTTGTAGTATCTGTGAGCCACAGGGACTCAGCAATCTCACACCCACGCGATCAAGACTATTTAAGCTTATAGGACAGGTACGGCAATATAAGTGGAGCTACAGCAAGCGACTAGCATATATGGTGGCTAACTTATACGCAAATGAGAGCGAGAAGAGAAGGCGAAGCACGAGCGAGAAGCTAAAGGAACATCCTGCGCAAGCATAACTCCAACACCGTGTCCACTTCCCGGACTCCGCCGAGAAGGGGCCATCACGGTAACACACACGGTTGATTCATTTTAATTAAGTTTTAGTTCAAGTTATCTACAACCGGACATTAACAAATTCCCGTCTGCCCATAACCGCAGGCACGGCTTTCGAAAGATCAATCCCTGCAGGGGAGTCCCAACTTAGCCCATAACAAGCTCTCACGATCAACGAAGGAATAGACCTCCACCCAAGACACACCGATCAGACTCGGTATCTCGGTACAACAAGATGATTCGACAGGTTAAAACAAGTCCAGCAACACCGCCCGAATGTGCCGACAAATCCCGATAGGAGCTGCACATATCTCTTTCTCAGGGCACACTCAGATGAGCAATCCGTACAACTAAAACCAGCCCTTGAGTTTCCCCGAGGTGGCGCTGCACAGGGCTCTAGTTCGGACCAACACTCAGAGGAGCACTGGCCCGTGGGGGGCTAAAATAAAGATGACCCTCGGGCTCCGGAAACCCAAGGGAAAAGGGGGTAGGCGGCAAATGATAAAACCAATGTTGGGCATTGCTGGAAAAGCTTTAATCAAGGCGAACTATCAAGGGGTTCCCATTATAGCCCAACCGCGTAAGGGACGCAACAATCCGGGAACATAACACCGATATGACGGAAACTAGGGCGGCAAGAGTGGAACAAAACACTAGGCGAGAGGCCGAGCCTTCCACCCTTTACCAAGTATATAGATGCATTAAGATAACATAGCAATATAATGATATCCCAACAAGTAAATAAATGTTCCAACAAGGAACGGCTCCAATCTTCACCTGCAACTAACAACGCTATAAGAAGGGCTGAGCAAAGCGGTAACATAGCCAATCAACGGTTTGCTAGGACAATGGTAGGTTAGAGGTTCAATCATGCAATTGGGAGGCTGACAAGCAAGTGGTAGGCATCGTAGCAGTGGCAAAGCAAAAGAGCGAGCAAACTAGCATAGCAAAGATAGTAGTGATTTCGAGGGTATGATCATCTTGCCTGCAAAGCTGTCAGAGTTGACTGGATCCTCAAAAGCACACTCAACGGGCTCCTCGTTAGCGAACTCGTCTCCCGACTCTACCCAACAACACAAACAAGCAACAAGGATACAATCAACCACGTGCAAGGGCAACAATAATATGCAAAGACGGTATGCTATGCGGGATGCGATGCGGGATGCAAAATGCAAGACGTTACAGAAAATGCATGAACTTGGCCTCAACTTGGAAAACCAAGTGTGCCACTAGATAGAGGGGAAGAAATCACCTCAAAACAATATAAAGATCATAGGAATCGGAGCTACGGTTTGGAAATGGCGAGCGTTTTACGAAACGAACCGATCTGCGATATACAGCAAGTAGGCTCCTAAATGCAATGAAATGAACATGCTACAGCCACCAAACATGAAAACAAAATACATGGCAGTGATGTACACAAGATGCTTAACAAAACACTAGCACTGATCCATAGGCAAATTCATCCATTAAGAGGTTCAAACAAGCATAGCAAAAACGCAAACGCAAAACAGATTCCAGACTTAGTGAAATTAACACTAGCCTGAAATTTCAGATCACGAAGCCCTCTTCGGAGCAGCAAAACAACATGATACAAAACCTGAACATGACAACTAAGGACATGGCATGGAGCTACTCAACAAGCTTAACAAAACACCCAAAGTGACCTGGGGCCAAAAGGGTTCACCAAAATACTCTACCGAGCTCACGAACATAGCTCGAACACAATCAGTTTTCAGACTTAGTGAAAACTGAGACATGCAGAAATTATAACTCACGAAGGCATGTAAACGAGCTCGATGCACTCACTACGGTGCAAGTCATGGCAAGGAAAGCATATAACCAGCAAGAAGGCACAATATGCTATCTACACATGGCAAGAACAAAGGTATAGCATGCATGGAACACTAACAGTAGCATCGGCAAAATCGCAAACAAGTTGACAATCTGCCCAGATTAACAACGAAGCAAAAGTTGAGCTCGATTGAGTCAACCTAGAGCACTCCACATATGCAAACAAAGGCAAGGATGGATAGAGAATAACATAAATATCAAAACTCCCTTACTGATCATCCTCAAAAGAGGCACGGATCACTAGGAAACAAGCTGGACATATAGCATCATGAATTAAAATATCCCAGACTTAGTGAAAATCACTAAGTCTCTGAAATCAGCAATCTCAGGTACCTCTCTTCGCAAGCTTGCACAAGACAACACACACATCCTAAAAATGCATGGGTGGCACCTCTGGAAAGAAGACAAAATTCTTAACAATTCATCCCAAAGGGGCACAGGCATATCATGCACGAATTAAACATGGAAAAAATGACAAAAGTGCATGATGAACTAACGGATCTGCAATTTAACTCACGAAGCCTCCTTCTAACAGCATTTTGGGCAACAAAATGAACTCAAATGCAAATGATGCAATGGAATGAAATGATGTACATGTCGAGTCGAAGATTTTGATATATCATACGCCCAAAACGGAGCTACGGTTGCAGAGATACGAGCAGTCAAAGTATGCATAAAAATCTGGGGGTAAGGGTTTCGGGGGAGAGGGGGTCAACCCCAGATCTAGATCCAGCGCACGGATCCCGAGGCAGCGCCGGAGTACTGTTCACGCCGGAGCTCCTGTAGCTCGCCGGCGAGGGGGCCGTGGCCGTGGCGGCTACCGGCGACGAGGAGGCGGCGAGGAGGCGGCGGAGGGGCGCGGCGCCGGCCGGGCGTCGGTGGTGGCGGCCGCAGGCGGCGAGGAGGCCGGCGGAGGGGCGGCGAGCGGTGGCGGGGCGGCGGCGCACGGCGGCGCCGGGCGCCAGAGACAAGGAGGGAGGCGGCGCTGGCGGCGGGAGGCACTAGGCGGCGGGGCGAGGCGGCTGGGCCGCAGGGGCTTCCCGCGGGCCTGGCGGGCTGGCGGCGGCGAAACGGTCCCCCGGGCCACGTGGCGACGGCTGAGTGGCGGCGGGGTGGAGCGGACGCTGTCCAGCGCGGGCCGGACACGTCCGTCGGCGGCGGAGGAAGGAGATCTGTTTTTTTTAGGAGGAGGACGGGGAGGAAGACGAGATCCGAAATGGGGGGGTGTATATATAGGCATAAGTGGAGCTAGGAGAGTCCAAATGAGGTGCGGTTTCGCCCACGCGATCGTGATCGAACGATCTAGGACATGGAGCAGAGTTCGGTGGGTTTTGGGACAAATTTGGGGGGGTGTTGGGCTGCAACACACACGAGGCCTTTTTGGTCCCTCGGTTAACCGTTGGAGTATCAAACGAAGTCCAAATGACCCGAAACTTGATGGGCGGTCTACCGGTAGTAAACCAAGGCCGCATGACAAGTCTCGGTCCAATCCGGAAATGTTTGAACCCCACACACGAAAGAAAGCTAGAAATGGCCACCGGAGGAGAACGAAGCGCCGGAATGCAAAACGGACAACGGGGAAAATGCTCGAATGCATGAGATGAACATGTATGCAAATGCAATGCACGAGATGACATGATAAGAGATGCACGAAAAAGAAAAACAACACACGGAGACAAAGACCCGAACCCGAGAAATAAATATAACTTAGCGCCGGAGACGGCAAGAGTTGGATACAAATATGGAAAGTATATCTGGGGCGTTACACAAAGTTCACATCAGGGTGATGGAAATCAGACGATGAGGATTCAAGTTGGTAGGTAGCAATTCCATGCTTGAGTAAGGTGGTGCAAGGTTTCAATGTTGCGAGGAGATAATTGTCATGAACCCATAACAGGGCACCTCGGAGAAGGTGACTTGTTGAACTATTCCCTTAAGTGGCAAAAAGAATTACTTTTGATCCATAAATCATTGAAACTCTTCATAACAGCTTAAGGCAATTTACAATGATCGTTTGAGATAGCTCGAAGAAATGGCATACTCGGACTAGGATGGATGATGTGGACTACCTTGTTGAAGACAATGCAAGGGATGATTTTGCTTGCGTGTGCTCTCAAGAACTTGAGCATTTCCATATTCATCAAGGTTCTACCAACATCCGTGGAAGGATCCTGGCAACACGGCATACTACCATGATGACTAGTGATGGATGATGCGGATACAAAGGAAGATAACACCTTCTTAGATCTTCCCTTAGCGAGGATAAGGGAACAGAATCTGGACGATCGACCGAGAGACATTTAGCACTCCGCTTCTAATGTTCTCCTTGATGTGCTAGCGTAATCCATTCATAGATATGGTTGGATATCTAGAACATCAAGTAAAAGGTCAGACTTCAGAAGCTCAAGAATCCATAAGGAATAACTATGGAGGCAGATCCTGCGAGATCCTTATGGGGAGGTGACCAACTTCTTCAACCAATATACTACAATAATAGGCCTTCCGGCTAGGTGTGTTGGCCACGACATCCACGTTACCAGTTACAGAGAGACCAACATTATAGTTCTTGGAGTACGTTCCAACCATCATATCTGCCTGAGATTCAGATCTGGTTGGTGTTAGGATATTCCAGACCCATCCAGTCTAGAAAGAAAATGACAGTTTGCAACACAATTTGACGAGATGACGTTGCGAGATTCTCGGGGAATGAACTGCGATAGCAAGCTCCAAAACATGAGCTGGTTCTACTACAAACCTGTGAACACGCTATCCAACACAAGCATGACCACGTAGTAGTTTTATAGTAAAACACTATCGAGTTCAGGTGGGGAACCATCATCAAGGATTTTGATGTCTTATGCAAGTCCATGGATTAGACCCCAAGCATAGACTTCTTTTGCCTTGAACAAGTCAATCAGTGGCTTGGCGTGCTAGGAAATACCGGTGGGATGGAGGTAGCTAATCTCTGAAGCCATAGTATACTTCGCACGTGCATGACTGACTTGGGATGATTCCCGAGGAAGCAAAACTAACTTTCTCGAGTTCACGACGGCAACTTGCACCTAATGCACATGAACTTGGAGAAAGCCACTTCTTACACCAAACATGTATTTCATGAACGGGACATGAAGATAATGCTTACAAAAGTTTCCAACACTAGGTTGATGTTCAACATGAATCATGGGGGAGACAAAATGCTGCTAATGGGCTCAACAACAACTCATCGGAATTTCCATATCACTGGACTTCCACCATTATGTGAACAATGTGATAGTGTTGGTCAAACCAAAAGGTGTAATGGTGTATGCTCGAGGGATCAACCACGAGTAAGACAACATTACGAACATCATTGGTTCTGATTTGACTTGACGATAGCCCATACTCAAGTCAAAGTTTTGACAATACAATAGATCCAACAACTGATCACGAGGCAAATTGGTGAAGATATCATCTTTCTTCAGTACACACACAAAAACAAAGATATCCCTTCAGAAAGAACCAAATCCGGCAAAGCTTTTTATCTTCCCACTCTCCAAGTTGCTGTTTAGCTTAACCACCTAGCTCAGGGGTATCCAACACAGATTATTGGAGAAGGGGTGGTTTACAAGAAACCAACTTGATCATGAACTCAACATAGCGGTCAGGTGACAACCTGGTAGCACTTCCGAGAAGATATCTAGAAAATCACGAACCATCGATATGGTACTAAGCTCGAGAACAATCTTGCTTTTCATAGCAAGACGATATGATCAAATAAGCAAGGGGTTAAATAATCCTAACTCATTGATCGAAAAGTGCACCGGAAATAAGGACTAGGTAGCATGATCAATCCTAGAATAGTGTTTCGATAACCAACACGCTAAGAATGATATTAGTGTCAATTAACTACCAAGCAACATGGTTGCTAGGAGTATTGATTTCACACATCATGGTTCACTTGCCGGCATTCCGGCTGCGACAACACGGGACCGAGGAATGAATGACGATGGTGCGAAGTATCACTGCATCAAGAATTCATAAGAGATGGTGCAATTCCCACGATATTCTTGACATAAAGTGGGTAATACTTCAGCGTAGAACAGAATCAAAATCATGATTGCATTTGATCTGCGGAATACAACTGCTTTGACCCAATCCTAGAAATGGATGAGGTACTGAAGCTTGTTTCTCCTAGTCATTCTGGAATAGAATGGCTTGACGGACCACAAGAATAATAAGCATTGATAAACATGGATGCACAATTACTCCTGACTATCAATTGATAGATGATGGTCAAAATACAAATGAAGAGGAACAACTCAAGGAACATATAATTTTCTGAGTTATGGATGCATGGATTAGCATGTTATTTCTTCCGGATAACCCATGCAGAAATGTTGAACTGGCAGAGTCACAATATAGAATGGAGAAGTCCTCAAGAGTACTCTGTTTGTGATATTTTGGTTCAAGAGGACTCCTGCCATATTGGTTCATGGTATTGGAAGAACGTTGTACCACGGACCTCGAGGACTATCGCAAAGGTTACTAATATCCTAAAGGAACTAGCAACACTATCAACATGAGATAAGTAGGGTGAATCTCGGGTTCAAGAACCCATGAATAGAATACCTACCACTACATGGCATCACGGGATGCTTTCGAGAATAATGGCCAGAATCACACACTGGGGATACAAAACATGGCTAGATCACTAGGTGACTCCCTGAAACACCTAGGGTCATAATAATAACTCCAACATACACGTCAAGGCAACGGAGTACCTCAACACACCGATTAGTGTGCTTAATCTGGCCCAAAAATACAACGGGAATGGAAAGAAGGGATTTCCAAATGCATCAGACTAGTTAGAGACCTGGGATGACTCGGACAGCATAACGGCTGTAAATGCTCAAAAAGATTTGAGACATCCTGCAAAATGGTGGCATAACCACTCAACATCACAATATCAAGGTTCCGAGACCAATTATGAACACACGGAAGTACTGGAAAATGAACTGCGGCATGAATCCATCAATCCTATAAGTCAACGGGTTAGTAACACGTCGTCCTGATAGATAGATGAGAAGGCCTAGTTTCTTAACCCCGTAGAAAGGAAGAGGGTGACTCAGATCAGAGGGCATGAGATATAAGGAGTAAAAAGAGCCTTACGTTCCATCCCACAATCAATTCCCTTGTATAACTAAAGCATTTCTAGACTCAACTTCGACCAGTTTAGCTTGGTAATCCTACAGGCAGTCAGGCTCTGATACCAAAGCTGTCAGGACCCCGATTCTAAGTCACATCGATCTAGCCTGTAACACCTTATATCACTTTGCGGCCTCACGCACGGTATTCCCACGGGTGTCGCCTTACCATGGCCCGGGACCATTTGCGCCTTTTGGCTCACGTATATGATAGTGTCGCTAGCATCCATATGACAGAGAACCCGGGCCAACATGACTAGTCGTGAACCCAAAGCGGCACCAACCTATGGGGACAGGCATACATGAATCACATCGAGCATGTCGGTTAGCAGCGTGTGAATCCGGGCTGTAGCACTGGGCTAACAGGACTCTGTGAACCCGGGCTGTAGCAGGCTAGGCAGGACTCCGGATGTCACCGCGTGACATTACCCCGAAGGGACAGACACAGGAACGAAGTGAAACACATGCCGGCCAGTCAAGTGTCCTGAGCAGTAGTGCTGGGCTAGCAGGACTCCGGTGAACCGGGCTGTAGCGGACTACTATGGCTCATGGAAGCACTAGACTACATTTCCCCATAAGAGAGGCTGCCAAGGATAAACAACTAGATTGTCGGATCCCATACATACCAAGCATCTCAATCATACACACAATATGCTCGATATGTGTAAATACAACATGGCATCACAACATAACTCTACAACTCAAGTATTTATTCATTAGGCTCCGAGGAGCGAGGTATTACAAACATGGGTCTCATGATCCAACAATCATAGCATACAAATCAAAGCACATGCGGAAGCTTAACATGTCTGAGTACAGACATCTACAAATGAAAAAGGCTAAGAAGCCTGACTATCTACCAGATCCCGCCGAGGGCACAAGATCGTAGCTGAGGTATCAAGCTAAACGTCGAGTCCACATGCAACTACTAGCGAGACTGAATTCTCTCTGCAAAACATAAATTAAGCAAACGTGAGTACGAATGTACCCAACAAGACTTACATCAGAACTAACTACATATGCATCGGTATCAACAAGGGGGGGTGGAGTTTAACTGCATCAAGCCAGCTTTGACTCAATGGCTAACCTGAACTACGACTGCAAGCAACTCTTTTGAGGTGGCGCACATGAGTCCACATATTCACCATTCAATACACCACTATGGATTCACTCTCGTCTCCCTATGAGAAGGCCATCCATAGCACTCACGCTTATCTTGCGCATTTTAGAGTATCCACTTTCAATTGTCTATGAACTGTTATAGGCAACCCAGGAGTCCTTTACCGCGGACACGGCTATTTGAATAGATCATTTATAACCCTGCAGGGGTGTACTTCTTCACACACGCTCTCGCCACTTACCACCATGTACACTTCGTGTATCTCGGCAACCTTCAAGCGGAAGCCTGGCGAGGGAGTCGGCCATGACCTGACTAACCACACAAGTCTCTAGTCCAGGTTTATCGCCTATTCGGGTTCCATCCGCGAGGAGATCTGGCCGGAGTTTCACTCACAGCCCCAAACAATGTGTGCAGGGTTCCCGAGACACCAAACGGGCGCCCGGTACATCGTGCCACGGTGTATCTACCGCATCATAGCCCACCCCTAGGGTCAGCGCTACGCACGGCCGCCAACACATATCCTACAAACACCAGAAACTAGTTGCAACTCCTGGACAGAGGGCAAGGGCATTTAATAAGTCGAGAGGGTCCATTGGTTTCGGGCCCAATGCGTGGTAGTAGCTGTGAATGGATCGCAAACACAGAACTCAGTTCCTAAGAACGGTTTCAATGAGACAACCCACCATGTACTCCTACATGGCCTCTCACCGCTACCTTCACCAAATCGTGTTCACACACTTAGCTCACACACAATAGGACATGTTCATCACTGTTCCAATTCATCCCCGATGAATCAGACCTGACTCAACTCCAAGCAGTAGCAGGCATGACAAACAAGCATGAACGAGTAGGCACATCAGGGCTCAAACAACTCCTACTCATGCTAGTGGGTTTCGTCTATTTACTGTGGCAATGACAGGTCATGCAGAGGATAAGGGGTTCAACTACCGCAGCAAGTAACAGATGAATCGTTGTTGTCCTAATGCAGTATAAGAGAGCAGGAGCGAGAGAGTGGGATTGTATCGGAATGAACAAGGGGGTTTTGCTTGCCTGGCACTTCTGAAGATATCATTGGGTCTTCATCAGTGTCAACGATCACAGCGTCGATACAACGTCTATCGAGAGGGAACAACCACCGGCAACAGAGAAGGAACACAATCAATGCAATGCACAACATGATGCATGATAATGACATGGCAAATGTTGTTGACTGAGCTAATGCAACTTGCAACACAATTAAATGAAGTTGGTTTGAACCCAAAGTTCAAATTCAAACTCCACATGTGGCTATTTAAATACCATTCATTTGATTTGTCCTAAACAGTGGCCCTAAGTTGTTCTAACATGTACAGATGGATTCCTTGAATTTTTCTGATAATTTTTCGTATATAATTTATTTCATTTGGAGTTACGATTGATTTTATATGATTTTTAGAAGTTTAGGATATTTTTTGCATCAGCCTGGCATCATCATGACATCAGCAGGTCAACGGGGCACGGTCCAGGTCAAACCTGACCAGTGGGGTCCACTGGTCAGTGACATAGTGCTGTTTAGTGTCAATGACAAGTGGGACCTGGTCAACGGACACGTCAGCACAGTCAATGCTGATGCATGGGTCCAGGGTAATTAGATTAAACTTAATCTAGTTCAGTTAGCCAGTTAGTTAGGATGTGGGGCCTGGCTGTCAGTTTCACCGGAGGTTAATTAATGGCGCAATTAGCTGCTAATGGCTGTGCCACGTCAGCACAGCCGGAGTTAGCCGCCGGCGAGGTCAGCGATGGTGGAACGGCTCGGGTTGCGCCCACGGGCGACCAAACCCGCGGCGGAGGGCATGTACGCGTTGCTGGAGAACGCGCGCATCCAACGGTGCAAGCAGCACCTGCTGGGGCGGCCGGAAACGACGACGACGTCAAGGTCAGCGGCAACTTGAGCTGGGGCGTCGACGGATTTGTCGCTACGGTGAGCAAGGCGTGCGTTGCTTGGCATCTACGGCAGCTGCACGTGCTAACGAGGCTGTTGGGCATGCTAGCATGACCAAAGGGTCACCGGACTGACACCGGCGACGAGCTCGGGCGGAGGTGAGCTTCGGCCTCGATGAACACGACGGCTACGGTGTGCAAAAGGATGCGGTGTTAGGGGGAAAGTGACCGGAGGCTCACAACGCGTCAATTGAAGTACTCGTCGGGCTCGGGGAAGGCCTGCAGACGATGGGGTGACGACGGGGATCGCCGGATCCCGCGGAAGAAGACGGCGGCGTTCAGGATGAAGCAGGTCTTCCCGACCTGTGCGGCTCGGTGAGGAGGAGTAGGGCGACGGGGCAGTTCTTCTAGACACAACGGAGAGGCGGGGCAGTGGCTCTGGCCGCGGCGAACGGCGTCGGTGGCGGTGGGCATGCTTGGCCATGAGGAGGGAAAGCAGAGGAGCGAGGGGGGAGAGAACCAGAGAGCGAGAGAGAGGCACAGAGGTGTGTGGCATCTCCAGGGCGACATCGGGAAGGTGGCAACAAGTAGGAGGTGGCGCGCGCGTGCTGGCGCGTGTCGGGCACACGCCCTCCTGCCTACTGGCAGGAGGTTGAAGACGGTGGCGACCGCGGTGGGCTGGGCCAGCTGGAGTTGGGCCAGGTGGGCTGCGAGGAGGTAAGCGCCAGGTAAGGTTTTCTCCTCTCTCTATCATTCCTTTTATGTTTTCTATTTTATGTAATTGTGTTTGGCTTTATTAAAAATGACAGGGTATCTCCAAAATCATGAAACTGCTCCATATCACTGTTTGGAATATTTCCAACAGCAAACATTTCAGTTTGTGATTATTTGAGGATTTAAAATATTATTAGTAATTAAATGCCCAAATGCAATACTATATAATTTAATTCAAAAATCTAGAATGGCCTAGAAAATGTGCACCATTTTTGGGAGAGGTTCTAGACCAATTCAAAAATGATGAACTTTTGTGAAGGGCATTTTGGATTCATTGAAATGTTTTTCAGTTGAACCTGGTATTTTCAGGGGGTGCTGGGGTTTATTGATCCCCATTTCAGGTTTAAGAGAAATTTAAACATGATGCAACACAAGACTAGCTAACCCAGAGCAGACCAGAAGTAGGGATGTGACAACACCCGGCTTTCGTGAGTGAACCGTGTGCTATTTGAAAACATTTACATTAACTAACAACATATTTTTATTTGAATGAAAACAAGAGTTCATCATTTTGCCTCCAAATTGTTTTCCACGGTAAGAAATCACCATTGTACCCTATGGTTCATTTTTCTCATGCATTTGAGGTATCTTTTTCTATATTTGAGTCGTTTGCTATAGTTGCAACTACACGTGGGTGCTAGCTAGCAAGATCATTTCTGTGTTCCTTTGGGAGTTTTCATTCATTGTTCGAGAAATGGGAAAAAAATTCAAACAGTTCGGCCGTAGGGTGCGACTAGAGGTTTATGCCTTGTTGTTATTCTAATTACAGGAAATGCATATAGAGTCCGGAAATAATGAAAATCAGTGTGTCACCGTGGCATGCTCTCAGGATCACATGGAATTTTTTTGGTAAAGATGGCACAATTTTTGATGCTCACACCTTCCAAATCGGAGCATCTCACAAGAAGGATCATAGTTTCAAAAAGAAGACGCGACACTTCCGACTCCAATCGTCAGTGACTACATCGTTCCTCCTTGAATTTTTTCACGGTAAACAATCATGTATATACCCTAGGTTTGATTTTCCAGCCCATTTCAGGTCTCATTGCTATATTTAAGTCATTTTTTTGCACTTGCCTTTCATTTAGTGCATATAATTAAATTCAAAACCGTTCTACAACTACATCTGGGTGTTAGTTAGCTAAGGTGTACAAATCATTTGTGTGTCGCTTTGCTAGTTTTCATCCATTGTCTGAGAAATGGGGAGAAGTTTCAAACATTTCGGCCGTGAGGTGCGGCCACCGGCGTAGGCTTAGTTGGTATTTTGATTACTGGGAATTCAGATGGAGTCCAGACATCATCAAAATCGGTGTGTTCCTATGGCGTGTTCTCACGACCCCGGGGAAATTTTTTGGTAAAGTTTGGCACAAGTTTTGATGATCGCTCCTTCCAAACTGGAGCATCTCACATGAAGGACCATGGTTTCCAAAAGGAGACGTGCCAATTCAAACTCGAGTGGTCGGTGACTTCATCATTTGGCCTCATAAAAATTTCCACGGTAGGCAATCACCATTATACCATGGGTTTGATTTTCTTACGGATTTCAGGTATCGTTTGCTATATTTAAGAATTTTTTTGAATTTAATGTGCAATTTGTGGATATAAATAAAATCACAACTAGAACTGCATGTGTTGTTGAAAGGGATGAAGATCGTCATTCGATCAAGGAGAATCCAACGGTGCAGATGTACGATTCGTGGGGTTTGGGTTCTGGCCAATCAAAACACATGACTCCGATCGAGCGCGTGGCAGGGGGGCATCCACTGCGGTTTAGTGGACACGCCGCTTTCGTGAGTGAACCGTGTGCTATTTGAAAACATTTACATTAACTAACAACATATTTTTATTTGAATGAAAACAAGAGTTCATCATTTTGCCTCCAAATTGTTTTCCACGGTAAGAAATCACCATTGTACCCTATGGTTCATTTTTCTCATGCATTTGAGGTATCTTTTTCTATATTTGAGTCGTTTGCTATAGTTGCAACTACACGTGGGTGCTAGCTAGCAAGATCATTTCTGTGTTCCTTTGGGAGTTTTCATTCATTGTTCGAGAAATGGGAAAAAAATTCAAACAGTTCGGCCGTAGGGTGCGACTAGAGGTTTATGCCTTGTTGGTATTCTAATTACAGGAAATGCATATAGAGTCCGGAAATAATGAAAATCAGTGTGTCACCGTGGCATGCTCTCAGGATCACATGGAAATTTTTTGGTAAAGATGGCACAAATTTTGATGCTCACACCTTCCAAATCGGAGCATCTCACAAGAAGGATCATAGTTTCCAAAAGGAGACGCGGCACATCGGACTCCAATCGTCAGTGACTACGTCGTTCCGCCTCCAATTTTTTTCATGGTAAACAATCACGTATATACCCTAGGTTTGATTTTCCGGCTCATTTCAGGTCTCGTTGCTATATCTATTCCATTTTTTGCACTTGCCTTTCATTTAGTGCATATAATTAAATTGAAAACTGTTCTACAACTACATCTGGGTGTTAGTTAGCTAAGAAGGTGTACAAATCGTTTATGTGTCACTTTGTGAGTTTTCATCCATTGTCTGAGAAACGAGGAGAAGTTTCAAACATTTTGGCCGTGAGGTGCGGCAGTCGGCGTAGGCTTAGTTGGTATTTTAATTGCTGGGAATTCAGATGGAGTCCAGACATCATCAAAATCGGTGTGTGCCTGTGGCGTGTTCTCACGACCTCGGGGAAATTTTTTGGTAAAGTTTGGCACAAGTTTTGATGATCACTCCTTCCAAACCGGAGCATCTCACATGAAGGACCATAGTTTCCAAAAGGAGACGTGTCAATTCAAACTCAAGTGGTCGGTGACTTCATCATTTGGCCTCATAAAAATTTCCACGGTAGGCAATCACCATTATACCATGGGTTTGATTTTCTCATGCATTTCAGGTATCGTTTGCTATATTTAAGATTTTTTTTTGAATTTATGTGCAATTTGTGGATATAAATAAAATCACAATTGGAACTGCATGTGTTGTCGAAAGGGATGACGATCGTCGTTCGATCAAGGAGAATGCAACGGTGCAGATGTACGATCCTTGGGATTTGGGTTCTGGCCAATCAAAACACACGACTCAGATCGAGCATGTGGCAGGGGGCATCCACCGCGGTTTAGTGGCCACGCGTCTTTCGTGAGTGAACCATGTGCTATTTGAAAACATTTACACTAACTAACAGCATATGTTTGTTTGAATAAAAACATGAGTTCATCGTTTTGCCTCCAATTTTTTTCCACGGTAAGAAATCACGATTGTACCCTATGGTTCGATTTTCTAATATGTTTTACCAGGCAGCAGGCCTGGCTAGCAATCTCAAACTTTGAATATGCAAAAAGATATATCTTGTTTGTGTGTGTGTATATATATATATAGAAAACACTATTCTAATCCCAGGATTAGAATAACTATTTGGATCACGATCACCCTATATAGGCCTGATTAGGTGTTCCCGAACTCCCGAACGGTGGCAAAGAAAAAAAACAGCGCCCCCACTGTTCGGGCACCCCATCTCTTCCACCTCCCGTCCCAAACTCCACCATCCCACCTTCCCGCCGCCAGGATCCAGCCAACGGCGAGTCGGCGACCACCACCAACCCACCTCCCCCGCCTCCGGGATCCAGCCACGAATCCACTGCCCCGTCGTCGGGATCCAGCTGCCAATCCACCTCGTTGCCGTCGGGATTCTGCTGCTGCACAACCGCCACCAACCCAACCTCCCATCGCTGGGATCC
The DNA here is from genome assembly GCF_003073215.2 of Triticum urartu. Lineage (NCBI taxonomy): Eukaryota > Viridiplantae > Streptophyta > Magnoliopsida > Poales > Poaceae > Triticum > Triticum urartu. The sequence goes on along the minus strand of NC_053027.1, from coordinate 229,980,356 downwards.
TGCCGTCGCGCGACAACCACCAACTCACCGCCGGCGTCACCGGAATTCGCCCCTCAGCGGGCTTCCTCCTCTGCTGTCGCGACCTTCCACCTCTGCCACTGCGGCCTTCTTCCATCACGCGCCTCCCCAGATCGGCGATGCGATGCACGTTCCCCCACCGGTGACCCTCCCTTGAGTTCACTCTCTTCTCTCCATCGCCGGCCTGAGAGCTACCCACGCCACCCCGCGCTGCCACCTTGCTCCTCCCGGTCGACCTCCCGGATTCGGCGCTTAGCAGTGCCACCGTGCACCACACTAGTCAGCATTAGCGCCCCTCTTCCTCCATGATGTTGCTGCCCTCTTCCTCCATGCTGCTGCTGCCTTCGACTCTGCCCCCGCACTCCATAGCCTCCTCATTGAGCTGCCCTCTCCTTCAACTGGCAGTGCACACAAGCTGTTTGTGTATATGCCTCAAACACAAAAAGTGTGTTTTCTTTGTAAGATTCCACCTTGGCTCAATACATAGTCTCTCTTTGTTTACAGGAGAAGTTCATATATAGCGACAACAACAAAGTTCATGTTGTCGGAAAAATGAAGTCCATGTATATGGAAGATGATGATTGTTGTGTGTATGTAGGGGAACACAAAAACACTTGTGGCTGACAAAATTTTCTGGTTTATGCACTTCCTAGTGTTTAGATGTTACTCCCCTAAAAAATGAAAATATTAGAGGTTGTTGTGTATTACTTTTGGTTTCTTGTAGCTAATCAGCTGAGTGAAGCATCTCAGAAGTTACTTTTAGTGTATACTTTCAAGCAAAGCATGATAAGTTCCATTAGTTACTCCTTGTTGGAATGCTTAGATATACGTGGTTGGATGTTCTGAATTCTGATTGTTATCGGCCTACTTGTTCGCCAAGTACTGATCTCCTTCATTTCTTGTACCCATTTTGCAGTTCATGGACAAATCAATGCAGCGTCATGGACTCATCTTCTATAGCACATAAGTAGGCGTGCATGCCAGATTGGTTCCTTACACTGCCTAGCTGATGTTGTTTGTACCCAGACTACCCATAGTGCCTAATGAAGCTTCAAGACCGCAAATAGACGAGCCCACGGAGAAACAACATCCTTGTGTATCTTGAGCTGCTGCATCACTTGATGGAACGAGATATGGTGTCGGGAACACAGCAGGATTAGCAAGTAATTTCGAGAGTAATCTTGTATGCGCCCTAGGCTCAGTTTGCGCCGCGATAAATTGTTTTCAACATGTAATACATTTGTTATATTCATGAGCCGTTGAGAACACAATGCTGAGTTGCCAAGAGAACCAAAAAAAGTGTGGTACAAATCACCATCTCTCTTTGTTCTAAACCGACTCCTACCACCAATCAAAAACATTAGTTCGATTACATCAAGGGTTAATCAAACTAAGCATGCTCAAAAAGGTGCATCCCTATGCTTGAAAATTCAGTTCATATATGTAATCATTTCAAAATAATTCAGTAAAAACATAATAATACCAGCTAGCTATCTCACGTGAGAGCAACCTTTTTTCGCCGCATGCCAGGTGAGATGGCGAACTGGGTGTGCTTTCTGTGTTCGCGTTGTGTGGGACCGTGGGAGAGTGATTTTTCTTCAGAAGGTTCAGAGTTCTATTGGGATAAGGCGAACTCAGCTTATCGTACAGTCTTTTTCAAACCGTGATTTTTCTTCAGAAGGTTCAGAGTTCTATTGTGTTAGAAACATGTACAGTTTGTCAGCTTGTTTCAGGTCGTCTAAATCTGGAGTTCTAGACTGTATGATCTATTGGGTTACCTGCGCCGGCCATCGAAGCCCTACCGAGGTGGTACCCCACTGCTGCCAGCATCTCGCTGCACCCCTCCTCTACACCACATGGACAACCAAGATATTAGGTTGTTGTTGTTGCTCTTCTACTACATCTTCATGTTCAGAAAAGGCAACAACAACGTTTCGCTGTGCGGTGTAGGCTGCGGCGGTAGGACAATTTTCCTCTTGAAATTGTTTTAATTTATGCATTTCTCCTACTGCCAATAGATGAGAAGAAAGGCCAGCACTGAGCTACTGCTGCTACTGCTTGTTTTTGCTTGTACAGCCAATTTGGGCATTACTAGGAAGAAGACAAAGAGAGAAAATTATGGAGTGAAAGAGATAAAAGAGTAGAGTGCGTACATGGTGTGGATATGAAACGTGTGGTGTGTGAGAGGATGAGGGATGTGTGTTACTATTCAGTGATAAAAATAACTTGTGGTTCAGAGAAAAAGCAACATTCTATTTACCTAGTGCTCATGATCAGCTATAAAGGTTGAACTTTTTTTATCTCTGATTCACACTAGAACTTTATAAAATAATTTGTAATTATTTGCTCTAATATTTTCACTACTTACAGTTCAAAAACAAGAATAGTTAAATTTCAAGATATGTAATTCTTGACAATAAAGAAGAAAAATAACATTCAAAAAAGTCAAAAACTTCAATGACATAAACAAGAAGATTTCATTCACTCTCTCACTTCTAAACACATGGGAAAAGCCATGTAAAATTCACGCGAGAAGTTCATCATTAAAAAAAGACGAAGTTCAAACGAGCACAAAAGGAAGAAAGTATCACGTCACTAATAATCAGAAAGGAAGTTCATCATTAAAAAAAGTTGAAGTTCAAACGAGAACAAAAGAAAGAAATTATCACATCACCAAAAATCAAAAAAGAAGTTCATCATTAAAAAAAGACGAAGTTCAAATGAGAACAAAAGGAAGAATTAAAAGGAAAACTCTACAAATTTTGTTGCTAGAAGTTAAAGTGATAGGCCCGAGAAAATTTCATAATTCTTGTGAGAGAGGTTCACCGTGTATTTACATGTTCAAAACGCAAAAAGATGTTTTTTGTGGTGTTTTAAAATAATTCTCTCAATCCATTAAAAATATGAAACAAAATGCTCTACATTAAACAGTTTCTCCTATTCAACAACTTTTCAAAGGTGTATAAATATTCTTGTTCTAAAGAATGTTTAAAACAAAATGGTGCATGTTGTTCGAAACAAAAGCTTAACCGTTATGTTTTAGAAATTCATGTTTTAGATATAAATGCGAAGTTCATGTTTTAGAAATTCACAAGTTCACGTGTACCATATATCGAAGAAATTCATAAATGAAAAAAGGACCGTCTAGGCCATTTCACTGACAACAAAAAATGCCTAAAAATGTCGCGAGACAAAAAAACAAATCGTAGAAAGTGAAAAAAAACTATAATTTTGTTTGTAAAAAGTTAGAGCGGGTCAATGTCAATAAATACTTAGATTTTTTCCATTACTAAAGAGAAACAAATAGAAGTCCAAAGTGATAACTGGCGGAAGTTCACGTACTGCATGGTGTTTGTTTCCTCCAAGAAAAAACGATAAAAAGGCGAAGTTTAAAAGTTTTGTTGCTAGAAGTTCAAGTGCTCGGCTCAGGAAAGTTCAAAAATTCTTCTGAAAGAGGTTCACAGTGTATTTAGATGTCCAAAAACACAAACACAATATATTGTTTTTGGTGTTTTAAAATAATTTTCTCAAACCAGAGAGAAGTTCAAAGTGATAACAACCGGAAGTTCACGTACTGCATGGTGTGTGTTTCATATGAGAAAAATACAATAAAAAGGTAAAAAAAATTGTTGCTAGAAGTTCAAGTGCTCGGCCTGGGAAAGTTCAGAAACTCGTGTGAGAGAGGTTCACAATGTATTCAAAAACTTTCCAAACGGTATTTCCTATGCTCTATTCCAAAGGGTATATCACATGCTCTATTCCGAAAAGCGGTTAAAACAAATTGCATGTTGTTCAGAATTTATATTGCGGGACGTCCGACCTCCAATTACATGTTTTAAAATTACAAAAAATGGTGTTCAACCTTCAATTATTTGTAATTCGACGTATACACAAAAATGTAACAGAAGTTCATAGTTAAAACAACGAGAAGTTCAAGTACTACAAGGAATGCATTTCAGGTGAGAATAAAAGATTAGAAAAATAAAAGCTTAAAAGGTTTGTTGAAAGAAGTTCAAGTGCTCTGTCCGGAGAAGTTAAAAAATTCTTGCGAGAGAGGTGCACCTTGTATTTCCATGTTCGATTTTTTCTGTATAAAAATTGGATACAATTCTTTATTCAAAATAAAAAAGGCGAAGTTGAAAATGAAATAAATGAGAAGTTCGGAGTTTATTAAAACCTAGGATTTACCTGTTCAAAAAAATAAAAAAACACAACGACATTTTTTGCACTTTTAAAAACAACTCATAAACGAAAAAATGGTTGCTAGAAGTTCAAGTGCTCAGCGAGGAAAAGTTAAAAAAATCTTGTGAGAGAGGTTCACCATGTATTTAGATGTCCAAAATTCATTTAAAATATGTTGTTTTCGTGTTTGAAAATAACTCTCTCAAACCAGAGAGAAGTTCAAAGTGATAACAAATCGGAAGTTCACGTACTACATGGTGTGTATTTCATATAAGAAAAATAAATAAAATGAAGCAGAGTGAATTTCAAACATACATGTTCCAGAAGTTCAACTACTTCACGCAGTGCAAGAAACAGCACATCAAAAAATAGCACGTCAAAAACAAAGTGAAGTTCAAACAGACATGTCCTAGAAGTTCAACTACTTCACGCAGTGGAAAAAACAGCATGTCAAAAACAGTGTGAAGTTCAAACAGACATGCCCGAGAAGTTCAAGTACTTCACGCAGTGCATTTCCATACGTGATGAAGGCAGAAATCATGATCTCGTCATTTTCTAATTTACTTCAAAATGGTAGAAATATCATTTGTGTAAGTTCAAGTCCTTGGTCGGAGAAAGTTGAAAAATATATGTGAGAGAGGTTTGTACAAACGGAATATTATTTGTGTGACATTGACGAATGTATGAGGAAATTACAAACGAAAATACATCACAGAAGTTCAATGTGAAAACAGCAGGAAGTTCAACTACTACGCTGAATGAATTTCAGATGAAAAACTTATAAAACCATCGCGAGTATGAAAAAATGATCAACACGGGAAAGTTGCATGTTGACAGCAGCTTTCCATCGGTATATCACCCGCTGAATTCCGGGGAGTGGATGGAGAACTACGAGTAGTGGATGGACATTCGTCACGCGGTGCATTTTCGATGAATTTGTTTCGTGATAATGGCAGAACGAATGATCCTGCCGTTTTCAAAATGACTTGAAAACTTCCAGGAATCAGAGAAAACCATCAACATGGACAAGTTTCATTCCGTAGCTTTTCAGCGGTATATTATTTGTCTCATTCCGATAAAGTTTGTAGAAATTACAGGAAAAATACTTTTTTAGCCATTTTCAAAATTGACTTAAAACCGAAAGGAATTGGGAGAAAAAATATATACAAAAAAGTTTCGAATTTGTTCAAGCTTTCCAACGACATATCATTTGTTGCATTCGGACATACGGTTAAAAAATTATCTTGAAAATACGAACTCGGTGGAACTTGTATCGTTTTCTAAATTACTTTCAAACCGTTCAAAATTAGAAAACAATTTTAACATGAGAAAGTTGCGCATTTTCATAAGCTTTCCAATACCATATTATTTGCCTCAATTGGATTAGCCGTTTAGAAATGGCATCGAAAATACGAACTCGAGTGTTCCGTTTGCGAAATTCTTCGATTTTCCAAATTACTCTTTATCCATAGGGAATTATAGAAAACTTTCAATATGTGGAAGGAGCGGTTTTGCAGCGGCTTTCTAATGCCATATTATTTGCCTCATTTCGATAGACAGTTTAGAAATGCGATAGAAAATACGATTCACGTTTTTTGTATGTGGAAAAAATGGTTTTCAAAACTGCTCTTAAACCGCTTACATTTTGCTAAAAATTTAACTTGGGTCATGATACTGGTGTCCATAACTTTCCAACGGTATATCGCAAGGCCTGTTTGGAAAACTTTTAGCTGAAGTTCAACCTAGTACTCGGGGAAGGTCAGGCGCGTTACTCGGGAAGTTGATGTTGTGATCAGAATATTATTCTGATCCTGTGATCAGAATAGTGTTTATGTATATATATCGGACAACACTATTCTAATCATGGTATTAGAATACTTATTCTGATAACTCTAGCCCTATATAGGGAGGCGCGTATATGCTCCCGAACTCACCGAAACGGTAGTTGAAAGGAAAAGAAAAAACCACCCCACCCTAGATCCCATCGACGCCAACCTCCTGCCCCGCCCCAGATCCCCTCACCCCGCGCCACCGTGTGATTTCCCTGGCTGCCACGCCGCTGCGCGACCTCGCCAGACCGCCGCGCCACACCAGCCACCACCACCCCTCTTCCCATGCAGGGAGGTCGGGGAGGTCGCCGTCTCCCATGGCCATGGCGTGCTCCTCTACTAACGAGGTCGCCGTCTCTCTTCCTTGCTCGAGGCTGCCGTCGACCATGGCCGTGCTCGAGGTCTCCTCCTCCACGAGCATCTCCTGCTCGAGCTCACCTAGGGTTGAAGCGCGATGGCACCCAACCATCTCGTACGCCGCTGCCCAAACTACCTCAAGAGCCGCCGCCGCCGCTGCACGGGACTCGCGGCAACCACCCGCCAAACCGTTGACCCTTTGTCTCCTCTAACTCTGGTGGAAACCCCGTGCAGCCCCTTTGCCTCTCACGAGATGGCGCTGGCGGAGCTCTAGTCGATGACGACATCCCATTTTGCATGCTTCGTCGCACCTCATTTGCTGCGTTCAGGATGTCCTCAACCCCCTGCTTCTTGCTGCTGGTGCATCTCCTCCTGCTACTACTAGCTGCTACTACACAACTCACCGGCGCCGCTGCTTGTTAGCTAAAGACTGGTGTGTGCTATGCGTACCAAATTTTTGGGTGTTTCAGTGGACAGTCCAATTTCAGTAGAAATTCAGTCTAAGGAGTTTTGTAAAAGACAAAATATGAGCCATTTTTAGTTCAAGGGAGATGTTTAGCACATATGATTCTTTAATTTCGGCTGTTTGATTCTACCCTTTCAGTGGATCTCCACCAGAACTTGGCACTTGCAAAAAAAATATGTGTAACATCCCAAATTTTTAATTTGGAATGTTAGACAATAGATCATCATTGCATATCATATTTTATTTGCATTTTGGTTGATCCTAGAAAATTCTACGCAACTCAAGGACCTTCGGAGAGAGTTGGGGATTTCGTTATTTTCATATTTGAGTTTTCTCAAATTTTGAAAATAGGATCATTTGATTTTATTAATTTTATATTCAATTATTTCTATTATCAAACTATGAGAGAGGGAATAAAATGACTTTCCCAAAACAAAGAAATATTGAGGATTTAATAATAAAATCAAATAAGATTTTATTTTGGTTTTATTTGCTATTTTACTTGAATTTAGGAAAAATGCGCGTTTTTCAAAATTTCATTTAGGCCCCAAATAAATGTTCATCCTGTGCGGCTTGATTTTAGAAGCCGGGGAAAATTTATTTCAGGATTTTTGGAGTCCGTTTAGTATTCCTTTTGTTTTTTCTCCGAGCGTAATTATTTAAAAAAAACGAACCGACCTTGGGCCGTGTCCGGCCAGGACTCCGCCTGGCCGGGGGGCTTTATATAGCGCCGCCCCGGGCCGCCCCCAGCCCATAGCCGTGTCACGCCCCGCCCGCAAACCCTAGCCACCTGCCACCGCGCCGCCGCCGCACTGCCACCGCCGGGGTTCGCCGCCGACGAGGTCGAGCCGCCCCGGTTTTTTTAGAAAACCGTTAGGTTTTCACCTGTTTTTTTGGGTTTTGTTTAGATTCGTTTTTTTAGATGGATTGGTAGCGAGCGTTCGCTCGTTCGTTCATTTTAACGAACGCATTCCTCATTTAGATCCAGATAACGAACGTTCGTTCGTTAATCTGTTCGTCGTTTTTCTGTTTCTCGGATTAAATCCGCGATTTTTCTGATCGTGATTTCTGATCTGATTTTTGTTTTAGTATAACTTTTCGCTCGTTTATCGGAATTAGGCGATTCAAGCGCCTGGAGTTTCGTCTCGATACCCTCTTTCCGTTTGACCAACTCAAACAATTTTTTGCCTCTGCATAATTTTACCTAGATCCAAAATAGTAAATGAAGCTTGTTTCTTTTGCCGTTTGTCTTTCGTTGCTTCGTTCGATTTGATTCTTTTTGCCAACCGGAGTTCTTAAGTTGATCTTTCTGGTTAGATCTCTTATTTGAGTTTTACCTGTGGATTAGTTGAGTACTTATTGTATACTTGTTTGTTTGCGATAGAGTACCCAGAGTGCGCTGCTTGCTACTTCGAATCGCTAGGTTTCCCGGATCATCAGCAAGGCAAGTAACACTTTGATCATACTTCATTTTATCCAGTTTTTATTGCATTAGATCAATCCTCACACATTGCATGTTTAGGATCTAATTAAATTGTGGGTTTTGGGAAGTAGATGAGGTAGTACCTATCACCTGTTTTATTATCAAACCTTTGGGAGTTACTTCTACGTTTGCTTATTATGCCATGCTATGCTAGTAGACGTGAATTGGGTGAGTGAAATCCATGACAGATGTGAGTTTGTTAAATTAATGGTTTATCTAAGGTGGCAACTTAAATACACATCTGGGTTGATTGAGGCACCTGGGTATTCCGGCGATTGCCTGTTTTTTTTGGACCGCCACCCAGGCTTAAAGGGATCATGAGATTATTCATACTAGAAACTTCCGTGTGCAGCCACAAGCTACTATGGGCTCTAGCATAGTTGACTAAGTCGTGCGAACTCTTATAGTGGTAGACTAGCAGATGTAGGGGAAAGTAGGTGTAACGGTCTACCCGATCGTAAGGTGCTAGCGCTTCTGAAAGACTATGTCTCGGTCATCCGTTTCTCAAACATCATGTAGTGCGAGAATCTCAACGGATGAGATCAAGTCTTGTGGGGAAAAGTGCGCAAATCTCTGCAGAGTGTATAAACTAATCATGGTTAGCCGTGTCCCCGGTTATGGACATCTTGAGTATCTAGTACTTGGATTATCATGTGAATCTCATCATGTTACTCTAAATAATTTTGTTGGGTTTTAATGATGATGCTTAATTGGGATTGAGAGGGTGTCTACACTCTCAATGTTTAACAACCACCATGATAGTTAAATAAAATTTATTCCTTTGTGGTAGGGAAAAATTGGCTTTAGCAAAACTGTAACCATAGAACTTTCCACCAGCCAAATATGCATGTAGTATAGTTTATTCCTTCATTGCTCTCTATGTGTTACATTGCTAGCATATTCCATGTGCTGACCCGTTTTGAGCTACAACGTTCATGTTGCAGACTTCTTAGACGACGAGTAAGGTGCCTTTAGGTCGTGGTTCTATACTCAGTGATGCCGTTGGAGTTGATGGACTCACTTATCTTCCAACCCTTCCGCTGTTATCGTTATTAGATGGCCTTAAGCCATATTTATTGTAATAAGTTCTCTGTTGAGACACTCAATGTAATAAGTGTGTGATTGCTACTCTGTTATAAATCCTTCAAGTGCTGTGTGGTGTCAGCATTACTAATCCAGGGATGACACCGGAGCACAGAGATTGGACCGTTTGAGGTCTGGTCACTACAAGATGGTATCAGAGCACACGCTGACTGTAGAACACGACCACTAAGCTAAAGCCCTAGATCACTACTCACTCTTCCCATTCTGACTCCTCATCTTTTCTACTCTTTGGATGTCACTTGAAGGAAGTCACTAGATATCTGAACATAGGAGTACCAAGCTTCACCGGGACTTACAACGCTACTTTACCTGAAGAAGAGCGCTGGATGATTCAAGTTCAAGTTCCAGGAAGGACGTTCATGCCAGTCACTGAGCCCATAGAGTTTTCTTTTGATGCACCAACCTGGAGTCTAGGGAAGAGCATGGCAGCTCACATCTCCAGCGGACGCATTGGAGAAGTTTACCGCAATGATCTCAAGGATACTATCTATCAGATTTGTGGGCGCCGAGATGAGCACTGGGAGATGATCAGTACCAAGAAGGATAGATCAATCGCATCTTTTATCCAGGAGTTAAACCAGCACATTCGACGTCAGGAGAACCAGATGTGCGCCTTCATGATATATCTGAAGAAGGCAAAGACAAGAGTCAAGGAAGTGGAGGAAGAACTCAATGCTACCCGTGAAGATTATGAAGAGGAAATCGAAGTATTAGTGGAGAAGAATGATGATCTGATCAAGAAGATTGGAATATTTATGGGAGGACCTACACCAGTAGAAGAAGACGAAGAACCTAAGGAGATTTGCCCGGAAGACTACATCATCATCGACGACACCGACACGAATCCAGATGATAGCGATGATGACTATGTTGATGAATCTGGAGCAGATATGAGTCTGCAACCGAAGAATATTTCTAGTAGACCACCCCATTAGTAGTAGTAGTCCACCATGTAAATATAGTAGTCCGAGCACTTTTGCGATAGTTAGATCGATTGTATGCCCTTGTTTGATTGAATGAAGTGAATTGTTTGCTTTTGCCTCATGTGCATACGGGTAGTGTTTTCTCTCTAGACGCCTCTCTATTCTTAAATCTCATCTTTTCTAAACCCTCAGATGCCTCCGAGACGTGACCCCGGATTTACCTTCCCACCAGAGCTCACCCAGTTGATCCAGCAGCAGAACACATTGATGCAGTTGCTAGTCCAGAACCAGAATCAGGGGAACAACAACAACAACCCGCCACCACCACCACCACCTGTTGATCACTTAGCCCGTTTTCTTAGGCTGAATCCGCCGGTGTTTTCCAGTAGCACCAAGCTGATAGTAGCAGATGATTGGCTCCGCAAGACAGCAAGGGAGTTGACCATGGCAGGATGCACAGATGCGGAAAAGGTGAAGTTTGCCGCACATCAGCTTGAAGGACCCGCGGCATCATGGTGGGAGAATTTCACCGCCACTTTCCCTATTGACACTGTCACATGGGACCAGTTCCAGCAGGCTTTCCGTACTGCCCATGTTTCAGCAGGAGCTATGGCCATGATGAAGTGAGAGTTTCGCAACTTGCGCCAAGGAGGACGGACAGTTGGCCAGTATGTGGAGGATTTTAGTAAGCTAGCACGTCATGCCCCAGATGACGTTGCTACGGATGCAGCTAAGCAGGAGAAGTTTCTGGAAGGACTGAATGATGAGTTGAGCATGCAGTTGATGGTAGGAACCTTCAACAACTACTAGGAGTTGGTAGATCGTGCTCATATGATTGAAGGGAAACAACAGCAGATTGAGAAAGCAAGAGGAAGTATGGACAAGGGAAGTACAATTCAGGAGCTCGGCAGAAGCCATGTTTTACCCCTAGATCGGGAGGACATTTTCAGCATACCCATGGAGGAGGTAGCTCGCACAATCAAAATGGCACCAAGAATGGTAATGGGAATGGAGGAAGCAACGGCCAGAACCGTACCAACCCATCAACCCCAGCCAAGAGAGACTTGAGCCAAGTCACTTGCTTTAAATGCCAGAAGACTGGACATTATGCCAATGAATGTCCTGAATCCCAGAATGGAAATGGCAATGGAAGCTCTGGGAAGAAGCCGAACCCCTTTCAACAAGGGACAGGTGAACCACGTTAACATGGAAGAGGTTGAAGAGCAGCCGGATGCAGTAATCGGTATGTTTTTGGCAAGTCATTTACTGCACTCGTTCTTTTTGATACCGGTGCATCGCATTCATACATATCAAGGGGATTTGTGGATGAGTATAACCTGCCCACCAAAGTTCTTAGAACACCTATGTTAGTAAGCTCACCAGGAGCGGAGTATATGGCTAGTAAGGGATGTTTTCAAGTGCCATTGAGTATAGGTAGGCATGTGTTTCCCTCGGATTTGATCATTTTGGAATCACAAGGTTTGGATGTAATTCTGGGTATGGATTGGTTGTCGATGTATGGAGGAAACATCGATTGCGCCAGTAAGTCAATTTTGCTTACCACCCCAGAAGGGAGAAGGATCAAGTATGTATCCCGGCATGTGCCTAAGAGGACTCAAGTAAATTCGTTAACAGGAGTTGTGCAGGAGGAAGTACCAGTAGTGAAGGATTTCCCTGATGTATTTCTGGAGGAGTTGCCAGGCATGCCACCGGATAGAGATATTGAGTTTTTGATTGAGCTTTTGCCAGGCACAGGGCCAATATCTAAGAGACCATATAGGATGCCCGCAAAGGATTTGGTGGAGATTAAGAAGAAGATTAAGGAGTTACTGGATAAAGGTTATATCCGCCCAAGTTCTTTGCCTTGGGGATCGCCAGTACTTCTAGTGGAGAAGAAGGATGGATCATTAAGGATGGTCGTTGATTATCGAGGATTGAATGAAGTAACCATCAAGAACAAGTACCCACTACCGATGAATAATGATCTGTTTGATCGATTGCAAGGAGCTAAGGTATTTTCCAAGATCGATCTGCGATCATGATACCATCAGTTGAAGATTCGAGAACAAGATATACCTAAGACGGCTTTTACCACCAGGTATGGGTTGTACGAGTACACCGTTATGTCATTTGGTCTGACTAACGCAACTGCCTATTTTATGAACATGATGAACAAAGTGTTTATGGAGTTTTTGGATAAGTTCGTCGTAGTGTTCATTGATGATATCCTGGTTTACTCGAAGAATGAAGAGGAGCATAAGGAGCATTTGCATTTGGTACTTGGGAAGCTCAGAGAACATCAGTTATATGCCAAGTTTAGCAAATGTGAATTTTGGTTGAAGGAAGTAGGATTTCTCGGACATGTTATATCCGGAGAAGGTATAGCAGTAGATCCCACCAAGGTTGACATTGTGACAAATTGGGAAGCGCCAACAACAGTTGGAGAGATTCAGAGTTTTCTTGGACTTGCAGCATACTACCGAAGATTCATTGAAAATTTCTCGAAGATTGCAAAGCCTATGACGGAGTTGTTGAAGAAGGATACCAAGTTCATATGAGGCCAGTTTCCAGGAGTTGAACAAACGTTTGGTTACATCACCCGTGTTGATTTTGCCAGATCAGACCAAGGATTATGAGGTGTATTGCGACGCTTCACGTCAAGGACTCGGAGCAGTGCTTATGCAGGAAGGAAGAGTTGTTTCCTATGCCTCACGATAGCTTAAGCCTCATGAGTTAAATTATGCCACGCATGATTTGGAGTTAGCAGCCGTAGTGCATGCATTGAAGACTTGGAGACACTTTCTCATTGGAAACCATTGCGAGGTGTACACGGGTCACAAGAGTTTGAAGTATATTTTCACGCAGAAGGAGTTCAATCTCAGGCAAAGGAGACGGTTGGAGCTCATCAAGGATTATGATATAAGATTGCATTATCACCCCGGAAAGGCTAATGTAGTAGCCGATGCGCTGAGCCGTAAGAGTCATGTCAACACCCTAATGATGGGAGATTTACCAAGGGAGTTAGTCGAAAATCTTTGTGAGCTATGTTTGGAGATAGTCCCGACAGGCTATGTAGCAGCATTGGAGATTCAGTCTACTCTGATGGATAAGATCAGAGAAGCTCAAAGGACTGACAATGAGATCGCTTCTATTAAGGAGAAAATGAGCAAACGAAAAGCTGAAGGATTTCATGAGGATGAGCACGATAGCTTATGGTTTGAAGACCGTGTTTATGGGCCCAACGACCCGGAGATCAGGAAGTTGATTTTGCAAGTCGCCCATGATTCACCCTATTCGATTCACCCAGGAAATACCAAGAAGTATTTGGATTTGAAGGATACTTTCTGGTGGACCAGAATGAAGAAGGATATTGCGGAGTATGTAGCAGTTTGTGATCTATGTCAAAGAGTAAATGCAGAGCATGAGAAGCCAACAGGATTGCTCCAGCCATTGCCAATACTCGAATGGAAGTGGGATAAGTTAGGCATGGATTTTATTACAGGATTCCCAGAACACGTTCAGGCTATGACTCGATATGGGTTGTAGTCGATCGTTTGACAAAGGTAGCTCATTTCATCCCAGTGAAGACTACCTATACTAGTGCCAAGTTAGCAAAGATATACATGACCAGGATCGTATGTCTGCACAGAGTTCCAAGAAGCATTATATCAGATAGAGGAACCCAGTTTACCTCAAAGTTCTGGAATTAGTTGCATGAAACTTTGGGTACCAGGCTAGAGTTCAGTACAGCTTTCCATCCACAGACAGATGGACAGACCGAAAGAGTCAATCAGGTTTTGGAGGATATGCTGAGAGCTTGTGCGCTAGATTACGGATCTAGTTTGGACGAGAATTTGCCATACGCAGAGTTCTCTTATAACAACAGTTATCAATCTAGTTTGAAGATGGCCCCTTTCGAAGCCTTGTATGGAAGGAGGTGCAGGACCCCGTTGTCGTGGGATGAGGTTGGAGACCGCCAGTTGTTTGGACCGGATATGATTAAGGAGTCTGAACAGAAAGTAAAATTGATTCGCGATAGGCTCAAGGCAGCCCAATCCAGGCAGAAGAGCTACGCAGATTCAAAACGCAAGGAGACAGTTTACGAAGTCGAAGACCGAGTTTATCTTTGAGTATCTCCACTTCGAGGAGTTAAGCGTTTTGGAGTTAAGGGAAAGTTAGCGCCACGTTTTGTAGGACCATACAATGTTTTGGAGCGTATGGGAGAAGTAGCTTATAAGTTGTAATTGCCCGAAGGATTGTCAGGAGTTCACGACGTGTTCCATGTTTCCCAGTTGAAGAAGTGCCATGGGGAGATGGCTGATATACCGCTGAGAGATACAGTGCCACTGGAAGCGATTCAGTTGGACGGTGATTTGACCTACGAGGAGAAACCAGTCAAGATTCTTGAGTATGCCAGTCGAGTCACCCGCAGCAAGGTTATCAAGTTTTGCAAAGTTCAGTGGAGCCACCGCAGGGAGGATGAAGCCACCTGGGAACGAGAGGAAGAATTGCTGAAGGACCACCCTCACCTATTTTATAGCCAACCTGAATCTCGAGGGCGAGATTCATCTTAAGGAGGGTAGGTTTGTAACATCCCAAATTTTCAATTTGGAATGTTATACAATAGATCATCATTGCATATCATATTTTATTTACATTTTGGTTGATCCTAGAAAATTCTACGCAACTCAAGGACCCTCGGAGAGAGTTGGGGATTTCGTTATTTTCATATTTGAGTTTTCTCAAATTTTGAAAATAGGATCATTTGATTTTATTTATTTTATCTTCAATTATTTCTATTATCAAACCATGAGAGAGGGAATAAAATTACTCTCCCAAAACAAAGAAATATTGAGGATTTAATAATAAAATCAAATAAGATTTTATTTTGGTTTTATTTGCTATTTTACTTGAATTTAGGAAAAATGCGCGTTTTTCAAAATTGCATTTAGGCCCCAAATAAATGTTCATCCTGTGCGGATTGATTTTAGAAGCCGGGGAAAATTTATTTCGGGATTTTTGGAGTCCGTTTAGTATTCCTTTTGTTTTTTTCCGAGCGTAATTATTAAAAAAAATCGAACCGACCTTGGGCCGTGTCCGGCCAGGACTCCGCCTGGCCAGGGGGCTTTATATAGCGCCGCCCCGGGCCGCCCCCAGCCCACAGCCGCGCCACGCCCCACCCGCAAACCCTAGCCGCCTGCCACTGTGCCGCCGCCGCACTGCCGCTGCCGGAGTTCGCCGCCGACGAGGTCGAGCCGCCCCGGTTTTTTTAGAAAACCATTAGGTTTTCAACGGTTTTTCTTTGGTTTTTTAGGTTCGTTTTTAGATAGATTAGCTTTCTTTAGTTATGGATATGGAACACGAAATACCAAAAAAATTAGGTGCACTTGCTACTCATGGAGATGGGGAACCTCCTAAAACCCTCGATGCTGGTTATGTGAAAAATATTATGTAGTACTTTAATAATCCTGAGAAAACCCCATTCAATTATGTAATGGGAGTAACGTTGGATCAACGTGAATACTTTAGGGATTACCGCTTGACACAAAAAGGGAAACTATTATGGGATCAAATTCATATATTGAAGTGGTGTGCTAGGCAACTATGCTTGAGATATGATTATACTTGTTGCTCTAGGATGAAGGCTCCACACCTCCCCTTTTCATGCCAATTTAATGATAATAAGACCTTAGCTTCTTATGCTAATGGTATATATGATTACTATGATGTGGAACAAATAGAAGAATTTGTTGCTTTTATGGGTGCTTATGAAATTGAATCTATGTTTAAAGAGTTTGAAGATTTTGATGATGCTGTTTATAGACCTGAAAATTTAGCTATCCTGAAATATTGTTATGAGAATTATGAATACAATTACGAAATTAATGTGCTTATTGAGAAAGTCTCCGCTGTCCAAGAAGAGATTAATATTTTGCAGGAATCTATGGAAGAAGAAGTTGATGAAACTGTGAGCTCATTGGATGAAAAAGATGAGGAGGAGAGCGAAGAACAAAAGGAGGAAGAGAGGATTAGCTACCAGTGCCCACCTTCTAATGAGAGTAACTCTTCAACTCATACATTGTTTAATTTCCCTTCATGCTTACCGAAGGATGAATGCTATCATAATTGCTATGATCCCGTCAATTCTTTTGAAATATCCCTTTTTGATGATGGTTGCTATGCTTGTGGCCAAGATGCCAATATGAATTATGCTTATGGAGATGAACTTGGTATAGTTCCTTATGTTAAACATGAAATTGTTGCTACTGCACCCACGCATGATAGTCCTATTATCTTTTTGAATTCTCCCGACTACACTATATCGGAGAAGTTTGCACTTATTAAGGATTATATTGATGGGTTGCCTTTTACCGTTGCACATGATGATTTTGATGAATATAATACGCATGTGCTTTCTGCTCCTACTTGCAATTATTATGAGAGAGGAACTATATCTCCACCTCTCTATGTTTCCAATACGATAAAATTGCAAGAAACTGTTTATACTATGCATTGGCCTTTACTTTGTGTGCCTGAATTGTTCTTTTATGACATGCCAATGCATAGGAAGAGAGTTAGACTTCGTTGTTATATGATATATGTTACCTTGTGCTCACCACTAAATTACAAATCATTGTTAATTAAAATTGGCTTTGATATACCTTGGGATCCGGGTGGCTCCATTACTTGAGCACTATATGCCTAGCTTAATGGCTTTAAAGAAAGCGCTGCCTGGGAGACAACCTAGAAGTTTTAGGGAGTCATTTATTTCTGTTGAGTGCTTTCATATAGTTTAAAAACAACAAAAATAAAGAGGGGAACCTAAAACTTTTTCAAAAAGGAAAGTGAAAGTGAGAGAGACGAGCATTGTTGATGTGGGAGCTAGCCTTGAACTTTGTTGATGTGGGAGCTAGCCTTGAACTTTGTTGATGTGGCCAGGATGCCAATATGAATTATGCTTATGGAGATGAACTTGCTATATGTCCTTATGTTAAACATGAGAGAGGAACTATATCTCCACCTCTCTATGTTTCCAATATGATAAAATTGCAAGAAACTGCTTATACTATGCAGTGGCCTTTACTAGATGTGCATGAATTGTTCTTTTATGACATGCTGATGCATAGGAAGAGAGTTAGACTTCGTCATTGCTTGATATATGTTACTTTCTGCTCACTACTAAATGCTAAATCATTGTTAATTAAAATTGGCTTTGATATACCTTGGGATCCGGGTGGATTCACTACTTGAGCACTTTATGCCTAGCTTAATGGCTTTAAAGAAAGCGCTGCCAGGGAGACAACCTGGAAGTTTTAGAGAGTCATTTATTTCTGTTGTGTGCTTTTATAAAGTTTAGAAATAAAAATAATGTGCCAAGGTTTGCCTTTAGGACGTTTACATTTGCTTGATGGTTTGTACGTTGCAGGACAGAAACTTTGGCTGTAGTACGCGATTTTACATTTTTAGCTGGAATGTCAACTGGTTCTGATTATTTTTGCACTGTCTTCCTATACAAATTTTTTATTTTTCCTAATTTTTTTAGAATTTTTCAAGTATCATAAGTATGGTGAATCTTCAGATTATTACAGACTATTCTGTTTTAGACAGATTCTGTTTTTGATGCATAGTTTGCTTATTTTGATGAAACTATCGATTCATATCAGTGGATTAAGCCATGGAAAAGTTATATTACAGTAGACACAATGCAAAAACAAAATATGAATTGGTTTTCAACAGTACTTAGAGTAGTGATTTTCTTTATTATACTAACGGATCTTACCGAGTTTTCTGTTGAAGTTTTGTGTGGATGAAGTGTTCGATGATCGAGAAGGTCTCGATGTTAGAAGAAGGAAGAGAGGAAAGAGCTCAAGCTTGGGGATGCCCGAGGCACCCCAAGTAAATATTCAAGGAGACTCAAGCGACTAAGCTTGGGGATGCCCCGGAAGGCATCCCCTCTTTCTTCAACAAGTATCGGTATGTTTTCGGATTTGTTTCGTTCATGCGATATGTGCAATCTTGGAGCGTCTTTTGCATTTAGTTTTCATTTTTCTTTTATGCACCATGCTGGTATGAGATAGTCCTTGGTTGATTTATAGAATTCTCATTGCACTTCACTTATATCTTTTGAGTATGGCTTTATAGAATGCTTCATGTGCTTCACTTATATCATTTGAAGTTTAGATTGCCTGTTTCTCTTTACGTAGACAACTGCCATTTGTAGAATGCTCTTTTGCTTCACTTATATTTGTTAGAGCGTGGGCATATCTTTTGTAGAAAGAATTAAACTCTCTTGTTTCACTTATATCTATTTAGAGAGATGACAGAAATTGGTCATTCACATGGTTAGTCATAAAATCCTACATAAAACTTGTAGATCACTGAATATGATATGTTTGATTCCTTGCAATAGTTTTGAGATATAAAGATGGTGATATTAGAGTCATGCTAGTGGGTAGTTGTGAATTGTAGAAATACTTGTGTTGAGGTTTGTGATTCCCATAGCATGCACGTATGGTGAACCGTTATGTAACGAAGTTGGAGCATGAGGTATTCATTGATTGTCTTTCTTATGAGTGGCGGTCGGGGACAAGAGATGGTCTTTTCCTACCAATCTATCCCCCTAGGGGCATGCGTAGTAGTACTCTGCTTCGAGGGCTAATAAACTTTTGCAATAAGTATGTGAGTTCTTTATGACTAATGTTGAGTCCATGGATTATACGCACTCTCACCCTTCCACCATTGCTAGCCTCTCTAGTATCGCGCAACTTTCGCCGGTACCATAAACCCACCATATACCCTCCTCAAAACAGCCACCATACCTACCTATCATGGCATTTCCATAGCCATTCCGAGATATATTGCCATGCAACTTCCATCATCATCATATACATGACTTGAGCATTCGTTGTCATATTGCTAGCATGATGTTTTCATGGCTTGTCCGTTTTTTGATGTCACTGCTACGCTAGATCATTGCACATACCGGTACACCGCCGGAGGCATTCATATAGTCATATCTTTGTACTAGAATCGAGTTGTAATATCGAGTTGTAAGTAAATAAAAGTGTGATGATCATCATTATTAGAGCATTGCCCTAGTGAGAAGGATGATGGAGACTATGATTACCCCATAAGTCGGGATGAGACTCCGGACTTTACAAAAAAATAAAAGAGGCCAAAGAAGCCCAAATAAAAAAAGAGGCCAAAGAAGCCCACCAAAAAAATAAAAAAAATAAAAAGAAAAAAAGAAAAAAAGAAAAAAATAGAGAAAAAGAGAGAAGGGGCAGTGCTACTATCCTTTTCCACACTTGTGCTTCAAAGTAGCACCATGTTCTTCATATAGAGAGTCTCTTGAGTTAACACTTTCATATACTAGTTGGAATTTTCATTATAGAACTTGGCCTGTATATTCCGATGATGGGTGAGGGAGTCCTGGATTAGGGGGTGTTCGGGTAGCCGGACTATACCTTCAGCCGGACTCCAGGACTATGAAGATACAAGATTGAAGACTTCGTCCCGTGTCCGGATGGGACTTTCCTTAGAGTGGAAGGCAAGTTTGGCGATGCGGATATTCAAGATCTCCTACCATTGTAACCGACTCTATGTAACCCTAACCCTATCCGGTGTCTATATAAACCGGAGGGTTGTAGTCCATAGGCAATCAACTCCATATACAACAATCATACCGTAGGCTAGCTTCTAGGGTTTAGCCTCCTTGATCTCGTGGTAGATCTACTCTTGTACTACCCATATCATCAATATTAATCAAGTAGGACGTAGGGTTTTACCTCCATCAAGAGGGCCCGAACCTGGGTAAAATATCGTGTTCCCTGCCTCCTGTTACCATCCGGCCTAGACGCACAGTTCGGGACCCCCTACCCGAGATCCGCCGGTTTTGACACCGACATTGGTGCTTTCATTGAGAGTTCCTCTGTGCCGTCACAATCAGGAAGGATGCCTCCTCCCGTATTTAAAGACGGCGCCGTTGCTAAGGGAGCCTTGGCTATCGGCCAAACCCTCCGGCTAGGTGATTTCCTCATGACCGCCTGTTCGGCTGTTGCGCCGACGGTGACCTCTCGGGTCATCAAAAGCAACCTACACGTCATCTCTGAGCTCGTCGAGCAGCTAGATCCAATGGAGCTCTCTTCCGTAAACAAGCTCTTGGATCGCATTGCCGCCCTGGGGGTCGCTACGGATTACGACCAGGTTGGGCTTAAACCCGATCTAAGAGAAATTAACTCTCCCCAAGTCACCCACCATGTTGCCGTGGTAGAGACACTGTGCGGCGACCCTTCATCTATTTTAAGGACTAGCTACGTCCGAATTCCCAACCCCTCCAAGCCGGATACCCGCGGAGGGGGAGATATAACTCAAGACCTGAGCTTAGGATCAGGCAACGGGCCAGATTCATTGGACAACATCCAAGAATCCGAACTTTAGAGTTCGGAAACTCTTCGGCCTCCGAATCTTGGATTGGGTGAGGTTTCAGATTCAACGACACCCGCCCACCCAATCATAAGCGATCTCTCCCAAATCAGCCAGAGGCCCGAGGAAACAGTACATCATTACTGGGCCAGATTCCTCCTGGTTATGAACAGGATAAAGGATTGCCGCGAGGAAGACGCAATCTCAATTTTTTGCGGTAATTGCACAGACAAGGGAATCCTTAACGCCGTAAGTCGTCGTGAGATCACACGCTTTGCTGACTTGGCTTCCATAGTACAAAAATACTGTGCGATGGAAAGCGCCTGGAAAACCGAAATAAATTTTTGGGATAATCCGGCCTTGAATAGTAATCCCGTCCGAACTAAGAGGGTGCATCATCATAGGACACCCGGGATAAACACCAAAAAGCCAAAACCCTCTACAGGGCATGGAACCATACTGGAAAGATGGCTTGATGGACCCTGTAGAATTCACAGTACAGAGGACGCCACACCAACTCACAGCCTTAGAGCATATTGGATACTCTGGCAGGTGGCCAAAATCGGCGAGGACCTCTTAATTCCGGAGGCCGCAGAAGGCCAGCCCAAGGACACCAGTACCGTTCTCACAGTCTTCGAGACTTTCGCATCAAACAATGTGCGAAAAAGAACACTCCGCAGCCTCGCCGAAGTCTATCAAGTTGCAACAATAAATCCATGGAGCGACACTGCCATTACCTTCAACACAAGTGATGAACCTAGATTCCGAACAGCCCGAGCACCAGCCGCATTGGTCCTCAGTCCCATAGTGGACGGCTTTCGCCTCACCAAGGTGCTCATGGATGGAGGCAGCGGACTGAACCTCATTTATGAGGAAACCCTTCAAAAAATGGAAATAGACTGGAACCGCGTCGAGCGAAGCAGCATAACCTTTAGAGGAATAATCCCCAGTCGGGAAGCGCGCTGCACAGGAAAAATCACACTAGATGTGGTGTTCGGCACGCCGGATAATTACAGGTCCGAAGAAGTCACGTTTTAGGTGGCCCCGTTTAAGAGCGGATATCACGCTTTACTAGGGCGGGAAACATTCACAATCTTCCAAGCAATACCCCATTACGGGTACATGAAGCTTAAGATGCCCGGGCCGAATGGAATTATCACTCTAGCTAGTGATCCGGACATAGCACTCCGCATCGAAAACAAGACGGCCGCATTAGCCCTTGAGGCGCTATCCGAAGCCTTAGCGACCGAGGAACTGACTGCGCTGCGCTCCACGGTTAACAGGGATGATGTGATACTCGATGAGAGATCCAAATCCACATCCTTCAAGCCAGCCGACGAAATAGTCAAATTCCAGGTCCATCCAATGGACCCCAATAAAACAGCTTCTATCGGGGCACGACTGAACCCTGATGCAGACGCCGCACTGCGAGAGTTCCTACGAGAGAACTGGGACATCTTCACCTAGCACCCTTCAGACATGCCATGGATCCCACGCAGGCTGGCCGAACACAGCTGAAATATCCTAAAAGGATTTAAACCTGTCAAACAAGCCCTTCGGCGTTTTTCCGAACCCAAGAGACATGATATGGGAGAGGAGCTAGCCAAGCTATTGGAGGCCGGATTCATCAGAGACATAAAACATCCGGACTGGCTAGCAAACCTGGTGATGGTACCAAAGAAGGACAAATCCCGGCGCCTGTGTGTCGATTTTAAAGAACTTAACAAGGCTTGCCCAAAGGATCCCTTCCCCTCCCCCGCATCGATCAAATTATCGACGCCACCGCAGGACACGATTTGTTGTGTTTCCTCGACGCATACTCCGGTTACCATCAAATCAAGATGGCAGAATCAAACCAAGCTGCAACAACATTCATCACACCATACGGCCCATTCTGCTTCAACACAATGCCTTTCGGGCTGAAAAACGCCGGCGCAACATATCAGCGCATGATCCAGACATGTCTGGCAAACCAGATCGGCAAAACAGTGGAGGCATATGTGGATGATGTGGTCGTCAAATCAAGACATGTCGAATCCCTAGTAAACGACTTGCGGCTTACATTCGATAACCTCCGACAATATGACATCAAGCTCAACCCAGAAAAATGCGTCTTCGGCGTTCCAGCCGGAAAGCTCTTGGGCTTCATTGTATCCGGTAGAGGAATTTAAGAAAACCCAGCCGAGATCCGAGCTTTGTCACAATTGGATTTCCCAAAGGACCTTAAACAAATACAAAAATTAACCGGGTGCGTGGCGGCTTTAAGCCGCTTCATCTCCCGCTTGGGAGAAAAGGCACTACCCCTTTATCACCTCCTTCGGCGCACCAAACACTTCGAGTGGACGGATGCTGCCACGGCCGGACTTGATGAAATAAAAGCCATATTGGCAACAAACCCAGTCCTAGCCGCGCCAATCACCGGCGAACCAATGTTATTGTACATTGCAGCAACATACCAAGTTGTCAGCGCAGTGCTCGTTGTCGAGCGGGAAACGGACGGACACAAATTCCCCCTTCAAAGGCCGGTCTACTATGTTTCCACTGTCCTCACTCCATGCAAATCACGGTACCCGCATTATCAAAAGATTGCATACGCGGTATTCATGGCATCCCGGAAGCTACGACACTACTTTCAAGAGTGTTCCATAACAGTAGCCTCGGAAGTGCCACTAAACGATATTATCAACAACCGCGATGCAACGGGCCGGATTGCAAAATGGGCCATCGAGCTTCTCCCGTTCGATATAACCTATGAGCCACGGCGAGCCATTAAATCGCAAGTTTTGGCCGACTTCGTCGCAGAATGGACGGAGGCCGAGCTCCCTAAAGAGTACGGCACATATTCAAATTGGATTATGCATTTCGACGGCTCCAAAATGTTGGCCGGACTGGGGGCCGGCGTCATCCTGACGTCCCCCACAGGAGACACAGTCCAATATGTGCTCCAAATCATGTACACGGATTCCAACAATGCAGCCGAATATGAGGCCCTCCTACATGGTCTCCGGATAGCAGTATCCATGGGTATCCAGCGCCTAGAGGTACGCAGGGATTCAAACCTCGCGATATCCCAAATAAATGGAGACTTCGACGCCAAGGACCCAAAAATGGCAGCTTACCGCGATGCCGTCCTAAAAATGTCAGCTCGGTTCGAAGGGCTAGAGTTTCACCATATAGCCCGAGAAAACAATCAAGCGGGGGACGTCGAGCAAAACGCGATGCAGCCCCCCCCCCCAACGTCTTTTTGGAAAGATTGTTCAAGCCATCCATAGCATGGGAGGGGGAACCCGCAAATAACAGCCCGAACCCAACCGCACCACTCGACGCCGAACAATCTGACACAATTGGAGGCTCTGCCAACGAAATTACACCTTCAGCCCACGTAATAATGGCGGTTATCGCCCCGTGGGCAGAACCATTCCTAGCCTACCTTACAAGGCAGGAACTCCCGGAGGACCAAAATGAGGCCCGCTGCATAGTGCGGCGATCTAAGGCCTACAGAGTCCATGAGGGAGAACTTTATAAGAAAAGCACTACCGGAGTCCTTCAAAGGTGCATCTCCGAAGAGGAAGGGCGAACCTCCTGGCTGAAATTCATGCCGGACTCGGTGGTCACCACACCGCTGCTCGGTCCCTCGTTAGCAAGGCTTTCCGTACAGGCTTTTACTAGCCGATGGCCCGAGCAGACGCTCAGGACCTAGTCCAACGATGCGCTGGTTGCCAACTTTTTGCCAACCAAAGCCATATGCCACCCACCGCACTCCAAACTATACCCATCACCTGGCCTTTTGCGGTCTGGGGGCTTGACATGGTCGGACCCCTTAAAGGTGGAACCCAGAGGAAAAAATACTTACTAGTCATGGTGGATAAGTTCACCAAATGGATAGAAGCCAAGCCTGTTAAAACGGCCGAATCCGGACCTGTGATAGACTTCATATCCGGCGTTGTACACCGTTATGGCGTCCCCCACAGCATCATAACCAACAACGGTACAAATTTTACTGCCGACGAGGTAAAACTCTGTTGCAAAAACATGGGCATCAAGCTCGATTATGCTTCCGTCTATCACCCACAAACCAACGGCTAGGTCGAACGTGCAAATGGTCTTATCATGAGCGGCATCAAACCCAGACTGGTGCGGTCCCTCAAGGAATCTAACACGCACTGGGTAGAGGAGCTCGACTCCGTGCTATGGGGGCTGCGGACCACGCCAAATCGCACCACCGGGTACACACCATTTTTTATGGTGTACGGCGCAGAAGCAGTTCTGCCCTGCGACATAATTCATGACTCACCTAGAGTGCGCATGTACGAAGAAAGAGAAGCCGAGCTCGATCGGCAGGACAACTTGGACGCCTTGGAGGAGGAGCGCGATGTGGCAAAAGCCCATTCCGCATTTTATCAACAGCAGGCCAGAAGATATCAAAGCAGAGAAGTACGGGCCAAAAATTACAATGTTGGCGAACTAGTTCTACGCCTGCCGGATAAGAAAAAGGACAAACTCAAGCCCAAGTGGGAAGGTCCATTCATAATCGACCAAGTCCTGACTGGTGGGGCGTACCGCCTACGAGATGCGTCGAACAACCGACTCGAGCCGAACCCATGGAACGCCACCCGTATCCGAAGATTCTATGCCTAGTGCCAGACTCTGTGTTCGTCTCCTTCCTCTGTCCATCCCTTTTTGTATTTTTCTGTCTTACATTTCTCTCCTTCCCATTTTTTTCCTTCATAGCCCTTAAAGGCTCATCTAGTGACGCGCCACTCGCGCTCATTAAACCTGGGGGCTTCTTTAACAGAAGCTTATTTATACGGGCTTCACGCCCAACACATGCGTCAAGCTTCCGCATGTACCTTTTTTCTTCACCATTATATGCATCGATATGACTTAAGTTTTGGCCAAGCTGGGTTGCCTGGCTCCTGTGCTTACCCCTACGTTCCCAATTGTTCGGCTAGGTGGTAAAGGGAGCACCTCTGCGATTGTTACTGCCGGGTCAGCTGGATGTGTACCTCAGACTGGGTGAAGCCGAAAGCTAGCATTCTGTCAGGACCCCAATTCCAAGTCACATCGATCTAGCTGGTAACACCTCATATCACTTTGCGGCCTCACGCAAGGTATTCCCAGGGGTGTCGCCTTACCATGGCCCGGGACCGTTTGCGCCTTTTGGCCCACGTATATGATAGTGTCACTAGCATCCATATGACAGAGAACCCAGGCCGACATGACTAGTCGTGAAACCAAAGTGGCACTAACCCATGGGGACAGGCATACATGAATCAACTTCGAACATGTCGGTCAGCAGCGTGTGAATCCGGGCTGTAGCACTGGGCTAACAGGACTCCGGTAACCCGGGCTGTAGTAGGCTAGGCAGGACTCCGGATGTCACCGCGTGACATTTCCCCGAAGGGACAGACACAGGAACGAAGTGAAACACATGCCGGCCAGTCAACTATCCTGAGCAGTAGTGCTGGGCTAGCAGGACTCCGGTGAACCGGGCTGTAGCGGACTACTATGGCTCATGGAAGCACAAGACTACATTTCCCCATAAGAGAGGCTACCAAGGATAAACAACTAGGTTGTCGGATCCCACACATACCAAGCATTTCAATCATACACACAATATGCTCGACATGTGTAAATACAACATGGCATCACAACATAACTCTACGACTCAATTATTTATTCATTAGGCTCCGAGGAGCGAGATAATATAAACATGGGTCTCATGACCCAACATTCAGAGCATACAATTCAAAGCACACACGGGAGCTTAACTTGTCTGAGTACAGACAACTACAAAAGAAGAAGGCTCAGAAGCCTGACTATCTACAAGATCCTGCCGAGGGCACAAGATCGTAGCTGAGGTAACGAGCTAAATGCCGAAGTCCAAGCGGAACTACTAGCGGGACTGAAGTCTCTCTGCAAAACATAAATTAAGCAAACGTGAGTACAAATGTACTCAGCAAGACTTACATTAGAACTAACTACATATGCATCATTATCAACGAAGGGATGGTGGAGTTTAACTGCAGCAAGCCAGCTTTGACTCGGTGGCTATCCCGAACTACGACTGCAAGTAACTCTTTTGAGGTGGCGCACACGAGTCCACATATTCACCATATCAATACACCACTGTGGATCCGCTCCCGTCTCCCTGCGAGAACGCCATCCATAGCACTCACACTTATCTTGTGCATTTTAGAGTATCCACTTTCGCTTGTCTATGAACTATGCAAGGGGTCCAAGTTTCCATATCTGAGGAATCCGGCTATTCGAATAGATAATGATAACCCTGCAGGGGTGTACTTCTTCACAGACGCTCTCGCCACTTACCACCATGTACACATCGTGTATCTCGACAACCTTCAAGCGGAAGCCTGGCGAGGGAGTCGGCCATGACCTGACTAACCAACAAGTCTCTAGTCCGGGTTTATCGCCTATTCGGGTTCCATCCGCAAGGAGATCCGGCCGGGGTGTCGCTCACGGCCCCAAACGATGTGAGCAGGGTTCCCAAGCCCACCATCCGGGTGCCACTTGGTACACCGGGCCACTGTGCCTAGTCTGTCCCAAGCCCACCTGTACGGGGTGCCACTTGGTAGACTACTAGCACTACCTACAAACACCAGAAACTAGTTGCAACTCCTGGACAGAGATCGAGTTGATTAATAAGTCGATAGAGCTTGGAGCACCCGGAGCCCAATGTGTAGTAGTAACTGTTCATGGATCACAAACACAGAACTCAGTTCCTAAGGACGGCTGCAATGAGACAACCCACCTACTCCTACATGGCCTCTCATCGCTACCTTTACCAAATCGTGTTCACACACTTAGCTCACACACAGTAGGACATGTTCAACACCATTCCAATTCATCCCCGATGAATCACACCTGACTCAACTCTAAGCAGTAGCAGGCATGACAAACAAGCATGAATGAGTAGGCACAACAGGGCTCAAACAACTCCTACTCATGCTAGTGGGTTTCATCTATTTACTGTGGCAATGACAGGTCATGCAGAGGAAAGGGTTCAACTACCGCAACATGTAATAGTTGAATCGGTGTTGTCCTAATGCAGTAAAAGAGAGCAGGAGCGAGAGAGTGGGATTGTATCGGAATGAACAAGGGGGTTTTGCTTGCCTAGCACTTCTGAAGATAGTATAACTCTTCATCGGTGTCATCGATCTCATTGTCGGAATACGTCTATCGAGAGGGGACAACCACCGGCAAACAAGAGGGAACATAATCAATGCAATGCAACAATATGATGCATGTTATGGCATGGCAATATGAATGTGTTTTGGGCTAATGCAAGCTAGAACATATTGGAATGAGTCCATTTGAACCAAAGATTCAAATGAAAACCCATTTCATGAAGTCATATTAGTGCATTAACTTGATTCACCTAAACAGCAAGGTTAAAATATTCTAACATGCATGAATCTAGGATAGATGGATAGATTGAATTTTTCTGATAATTTTTCATATATAAATTATGTAATTCGGAGTTACGGTTGATTTTATATGAATTTTAGAAGTTTATACTAATTTCTGGAATTTCCTGAATAAGAATAATTCTAGAAAAGGCATTACTGCGTCAGCATTGCGTCATCCTGACCTCAGCAGGTCAACAGACCCGGTCCAGGTCAAACCTGACCAGTGGGTCCCGCGTGTCATGTCATTAGTCTAACTAGTTTTTAGTTAGTCCTAATCCTACTTAATTAGCAGGCGGGTCCCATTTGTCATTGACCCAGAGGGGTCAAACTGGGCCCACCCGGGGGTTAACTCGGTCAGCGGGGTCAAACCCCTAGTCGGCAGGTCAAACCCGTCGGCGACTCGATGCCGGCGAGGCCCGAGATGGCGGAGAGCGTCGGAAACGCGCTACAGGGCACGGGCGAGGCTGTTCTTGGGCTTGTTAGAAAGCTCTTGCTAGCGCGCGTCTAGTGGTGGTGGAGGCCGGGCCTATGGTGGCCGGAGACAACGACGGCGAGCTCCAAGGCGGCGGCCGGAGTTCGGCAAAGACGGGTTCGGCGCTACGGTGATCCATAAGACGAGTTGGTGAGTTCTACAACTTCCTGGGAAGGCTCTGAGCACATTGGTGTGCTCGTACGCGAGCTGCAACGACTATGGCCACGACTGCACCATTGCCGGCGGCGAGGAGCTCACGGCTCCGGTGGCTAGGCTGGTTAGGGGAAGGGATTCACTGCGGGGAGAAGGGGGAAATGCTCGGGAGCTCACAGCGGATCCAGTAGAGGCAACAGTGAGGCCGGGGAGGTGCTGATGAAGACGGGAGGTCACCGGCGATCTCGGCGGCCAAACGATGAAGATGAGGTTGGGGGCAGCGTTTTGGGGCATCCGGCGTCACGTGAGTAGGTGGGGAGGACGACGACGTCGCGGCGGAGCTCGGGAGCAGCTCGGTCAGGCGAGGCGGTGGTTGTGGCCGCGTGGCAGTGAACGGCGGCGTCGAGCGCGTCGGCCATAGCGGGGGAGGACGAGGGAGAGATCCAGGGAGAGAGGGGAAAGGTGCAGGGGGTCGAGGAGGAGTGCGTGGCGACGTCCAGAGCGTCCGGCGTCGAGGGGGAGGGGTAGGCAGGCAGGGTGGTGGCGTGGCGAGCTCGGCGGCGTCGCGGTGTCCCTCCTCTGCCTACTGGAAGAGGTAGGCGATGACTGGCAGCGGCGCTGGGCTGGGCTGGCCAGGTGTGCTGGCCAGCTGGGCTGGGACAGGTGAGGCCACGTGAGTTTCTACTCTGTTTTATAATTCTGTTTTGTTTTCTTTTTATTTAATCATTTTTCGACTGATTCAAATTCAAAATAATTTCAAAACAGTGACAAAACCCTTTGAATAATTTTATGTTGCTAGATGGACTTTTCCAACAGCACATAAAACATTTCAATGTTCATTGGAAATATATCCCATATATTATGAATATAATTCCAAATTCAAATACAATAATGATTTAAATTCAGTTCCAAAATAATTCCTTAAAAATGTTCAATATTTTTGGTTTGGATACAAACCCTTGCCAAAATTATCAAACATTAATGAAGGCCATTTTGGTTTCACTGAATGCAAGCTTAAGGGTTCTTGCCCCTGTTTTTATTTAAGTTTTTGAGGCTTCCACTTTCCTCAATTCAAGTTTCAGAAATTTATACATGATGCAGGATGCTTATGAAACTATTTGCAATCAAATTCTAGGGCTGTGACAACTCACCCCCACTAAACAAGAATCTCGGCCCGAGATTCAAGTCGTGAGGCAAGAAGACAGAGGGACACAAGCTAACACAATCTTCACGATCCAGATGTCTTTCTCGAGGATGTTGATTCATTGCATCACCTTGATCTCGATGTCTTTGCGTTTGAGCTCTTCATCCAACATGATGGCGATAGAAGGAAACTCTACAGGAAACGATCTTCTCAAAGATCGAGCAACTCAAGATCAACTCATGGAGTGAGATATAAAACATCTCTTGAGCTGAGACACGAAACACACATCAGGGTTGATGGAAAGAAGCAGATGATAAAGGTTCAAATTTGGTAGGCAACAATTCCACGCTTAAGTAGGATGGTGCATGGTTTCAAAGTAGCGAGGAGATAATTGCCATGATACCATAACCAGACATCTTAAGGAAGGTGACTCGCAGAAATATTCCCTTAAGTGGCAAAAAGAATTACTTTTGATTCGGAGATCATTGAAACTCTTTATACGAGCCTAAGGCAATCACAATCGATCATTTGAAGGAGTTCAAAAGAATGACATACTTGGACTAGAAAGGATGATGTGGACTCCCTTGTTGAAGACAATGCAATGGATGATTTTGCTTATCATCGGAAATGGATGGGACCCATGGTAAGTCCACTTTTGAAGATGATCCTGAAAAACAACTACTGAGGTGCAAGCTGGGAACAAAATGCAAATGTTGGGAATGATTCTGGTAACTGGGGAAGAACTCAACAGTCGAGAGTGAGTCCACTGTTTGAAAAGGTTATAACATAACCGAGGAAACTAGAAGCAAATCCCAGTTAACTCCAATAGTAAAACCTAGTTCTTGCGCGTGCTCTCAAGAACTGGAGCATCTCCATATTCGTCAAGGTTTTACCAATATCCATGTCAAGGATCCTGGCAACACAACATACCACCATGATGAATGGTGATGGATGATGCAGATGCAAAGGAAGATAACACTTTCTCAAATTTCACCTTAGCGAGGCCAAGGGAACAAAATTTGGATGATCGACCCAGAGACATTTAGCACTCCGCTTCTAATGTTCTCCTTGGTGTGCTAGGATAACCCATTTATTGATACAGTTTGGTATCTAGGACATCAAGTAAAAGGTCGGACTTCGGGAGCACAAGAATCCATAAGGATTAACTACGGAGGTAAATCCTACGAAATCCTCATGGGGAGGTGGCCAACTTTCTTCAATCGAGATACTACAATAATAGGTCTTCCGGCTGGATGTGTTGGCCACGGCATCCACTTTACCGGTTATCGAGGGACCAATAGTATAGTTCTTG
Organism: Triticum urartu; assembly: GCF_003073215.2. Taxonomy (NCBI): domain Eukaryota; kingdom Viridiplantae; phylum Streptophyta; class Magnoliopsida; order Poales; family Poaceae; genus Triticum; species Triticum urartu. The sequence goes on along the minus strand of NC_053027.1, from coordinate 229,949,058 downwards.
GAAAATGCTCCAACCATCATATCTGCCTGAGATTCAGATCTGGTTGGTGTCAGGATATTCCAGACTCATCGAGTCTAGAAAGAAAATGAAAGTTTGCAACACAAATCGACGAGACGACGTTGCGAGATTCTCGGGGAATGAACTGCGATAGCAAGCTCCAAAACATGAGCTGGTTCTGCTACAACATGTGAACACGTTGTCCCAGACAAGTATGACCACATGGTAGTCTTATAATAAAACACTACCTAGTTCTAGTGGGGAACCATCATTGAGGATATCGAAATCTTGTGCATGACCTAGGATAGCACAACAACTCCTTTTCCTGGAACAGGTCAATCAGTGGCTTAGTGTGCTATGGAATTCATATGGAATGAAGATGATCAGTCTGTCAGACCATGGAATACTTCGCACATGCATGACTGACTTGGGATGATTCCAGAGGAAGCAAAACTAACTTTCACGAACTCAAGGCGGCAACTTGCACCAATTGCACGTGAATCAGAGGAAGTCACTTCTTTCATCCCACATATGCTTCATGAGCTAGCATGAAGAGATGCTTTCAAAAGTTTCCAACACTCGCTTAATGTTCGACAAAATCATGGAGAGGACATGGATGTTGTCGATGGGCTCAACAACAATTCATCCAGGTTTCCATATAAATGGAATTCCATAATTAAGCGAACACGGTGATAGCATTGGTCAGACCCAAATAATATAATGATGTATGCTCGAGGAATCAACCACGAGTAAGACCACATTACGAATATCGTTGGTTCTGATTTGATTTGATGATAGCCCACACTCAAATCAAAGTTTGGGTAAGACAATAGCACCGACAATTGATCACGAGGATCAATTTATGGAGATATCATCTTTCTTCAACACACACGCACACACACGCAAGATATCCCTTTGGAATGAACTGAGTCGGACAAGCTGTTATCTTTCAACTCTCCAAGTTGTTGTTTAGCTTAACCAACTAGCTCGGGGTATCCAACCCAGATTCTTGGAGAATGGCTAGTTTACAAGAACCCAACTTGATCACGAACTCCACATATCGGTCAGGGAACGACCTAGTGATACTTCCATGAAGATATCTAGAAAATCACGAACCACCAATATGTTACTAAGCTCGAGAACAATCTTGCTTTTCAGGGCAAGACGATGTGATCAAGAGAGTGATGGATTGACACAATCCTATCTCATTGATCGAGGAGTGCACCAGGGAAAAAATGGACTAGGTAGCATGATCAATCTTAGAATGATGATTCAATAACCAACACACTAAGAATGAAATTATTGTCCATTAGCTACCAAGCAACGGAGTTGCTAGTAGTATTGATTTCACACATCATAGTTCACTTGTCGTCATTCCGGTTGCAACAACACGGGGATCGAGGAATGAAAAATAATGGCGATAAGTACCACTGTATCAAGAGTTCATAGGATGGTGTGCAATTCCCATGATATTCTTGATATAAAGATGGTAATACTCCAAGGTAGAATAGAACAAAAACTGGATTGGCATCTTGATCTGTGGAATACAACTACTTTGACCCAATCCTGGATATGGATGAGGTTCTGAAGTTTGTTTCTCCTTGTCATTCTGGAATAGAATGGCTTGATGGACCACAAGAATAATAAGGCACCAATGAGCACGAATGCACAACTACTCCTGACTATCAATTGATAGACGGGGGGTCAGAATACAACTAAAGAGAGACAACTCAAAGGGGCATATATCTTTCTGAGTTGTGGATGCATAGATTTAGTATGTCAAACAAGTTCAACATATTTCTTCCAAATAATCCATGCAGAAATGTAGGACTGGCAGATTCACATTGCAGAGTGGAGAACTCATTAAGAGCACTCTTGTTGTGATCTTTTGGTTCAAAGAACTTTTGCCATAATGGTTTGTGGTATTGGAAGAACGATATACCACAGACCTTGGGGACTATCACAAAGGTTACTAATATCCTAAACGAACTAACAAACACTACCAACATGAAGCAAGTAGAGTGAATCTCGAGTTCAAGTACCCAGGAATAGAATACCTACTACTAAGTAGCATCACGGTATGCTTTTGGAGATGATGGCCAGATTCATCACACCGGGAACACAAAACATGGCTAAATTACTAGGTGACTCCCTAAGACACCTAGGGTCATAATAATAGCTCCAACATATATGTCGAGGCAATAGAGTACCTCAACTCACGGATTAGTGTGGTTGAACTGGCCCAAAGGGACATCGGGAACGGAAAGAAGGGATTTGCAAATGCATCAGATTGTTTAGAAACCTGAGATGACTCGGATAGCATAATGGCTGTAAATGCTCTAAAGATTTGAGACATCCTGCAAAATGGTGGCATAACCACTTAACATCATAATATCAAGGTTCCGAGATCAACTGTCAACATACGGAAGTAGTAGGAGATGAACTGAGGCTTAAACTCAACAATCCTAGGCAACTACGGTTTAGTAACATGTTGTAGCGACCAGACCTCAAACAGTCTGATCTCTGTGCTCCGGTGTCATCCCTGGATCAGTAATGCTGACACCACACAGTACTCAGAGGATTTATAGCAGAGTAGCAATCACACACTTATTACATCGAGTGTCTCAAAAGAGAACTTAGTACAATAAATATGGCTTAAGGCCATCTAGTAACGATAACAGCGGAAGGCTTGGAAGATAAGTGAGTCCATCAACTCCAACGACATCATCGAGTATAGAACCACGACCTAAAGGCACCTTACTCGTCGTCTGAGAAGTCTGCAACATGAACGTTGCAGCCCGAAACGGGTCAGCACATGGAATATGCTAGCAATGTAACACATGGAGAGCAATGAATATTTGGCTGGTGGAAAGCTCTATGGTTACAGTTTTTGCGTAAAGCCAATTTTTCCCTACTTCAAAGGAATAAAATTAATTACTATCATGGTGGTTGTTAAACATTGAGAATGGTTGACATCATTCTCAATCCCAATTAAGTAATATCATTAAAATCCCACAAAATTTATTTTAGAGTAACATGTTGAGATTCACATGATAATCCAGGTACTAGATACTCAAGATGTCCATAACCGGGGACACGGCTAACCATGATTAGTTTGTTACACTCTGCAGAGGTTTGCGCACTTTTCCCCACAAGACTCGATCGCCTCCGTTTGGTTTCTCGCACTGCAGGGTGTTTGAGAAGACGGATGACCGAGACACAGTCTTTCAGAAGCGCTAGCACCTTACGACGGGTAGACCGGTACACCTACTTTCCCCTACATCTGCTAGTCTACCACTTTAAGAGTTCGCACAACTTAGTCAACTATGCCAGAGCCCATAATGGCTTGTGGCTGCACACGGAAGTTTCTAGTATGAATAATCTCATGATCCCTTTGGGCCTGGGTGGCGGTCCAAAGAAAAACAGGAAAGTCCTGGTAACACCAGGTGCCTCAATCCACCCAGATGTGTGTTAGGTTGCCACCTTAGATAAACCCTTAATTTTCAATCTCACATCTGTCATGGATATCACTCACCCAATCCACGTCTACTAGCATAGCATGGCATAATAAGCAAACGTAGAAGTAACTCCCAAAGGTTTGATAATAAACAGGTAATAGGTACTACCTCATCTACTTCCCATCCCACAATTTAATTAGATCCTAATCATGCAATGTGTGAGGATTGATCTAATGCAATAAAACTGGGTTGTAGAAAAGGTATGATCAAAGTGTTACTTGCCTTGCTGATGATCCGCGTAACCTAGAGATTCGAAGTAACAGGCGGCGTACTCCGGGTATTCTATCGCAGACAAACAACAAGCATACAATAAGTACTCATCTAATGCACAGGTAAAACTCAAATAGAAGATCTAACCAGAAAGTTCAACTTAAGAACCCTGGTTGGCAAAACGAATCAAATCGAACGAAGCAAAAGAAATCAAACGGCGAAAGAAAACAACTTCGTTCTAGTAATCTGGATCTAGAGCAAATTTTACAGTAGCAAAAACTTGTTTGATTTGATTAATCGGAAAGAGGGTTTCGAGACGAAACTCCAGGCGCTTGAGTCGCCTGATTCCGATATACGAGCGAAAAGTTATACTAAAACGAAAATCGGATCAGAAATCGTGATCAGAAAATAACCGCGGAAAATCCGACGAAAAAGAAAAACGACGAACAGATTTTTTTTTTAAAAACATCACGGAAAACGAGGCGGCGGCGAACCTCGAAAGGCGTGCGCTCCGGCGGCGGCGGCGGCTCAAGGCGGCGGCGGCTAGGGTTTCGGCTGGGCTGGGGCGGCTCTCTCGGTCGGGACTCGGGCGGCTTATAAAGGCCCGAGGCCAGGGAGTCCTGGCCGGGTACGGCCCGGAGTCGGTTCCGTTTTTTTTTTAAATCCGCTCGGAAGAAAAATAAAAAGAAATAATAAACGGACTCCAAAAATCACGAAATAAATTTTGCCGGGTTCCTAAAATCAAGCCCGATAAAGTGAACATTTATCTGGGACAAAACTACAACTTTGACAAACGCGCATTTTTCCTAAATTCAAATAAAAATACCGAAAAACTCCGAAATAAAACTTATTTGATTTTTTTATTAAATCCTCAATATTTCTATATTTTGGGAAAGTCATTTTATTGCCGCTCTCATATTTTTGTAATAGAAATAATTGATGATAAAATAAATAAAATCAAATGATCCTGTTTACATAATTTGAGAAAACTCAAATATGTAAATAACGAAATCCCCAACTCTCTCCGTGGGTCCTTGAGTTGCTTAGGATTTTCTAGGATCAAAACCAAAAGCAAAATAAAATATGATATGCATGATGACATAATGTATAACTTTCCAAATTGAAAATTTGATATGTTACAAACCTACCCCCCTTAAGATGAATCTCGCCCTCGAGATTCGGGTTGGCTAGAAAATAGGTGAGGGTGGTCCTTGAGCAAATCTTCCTCTCGCTCCCAGGTGGCTTCATCCTCCGTGTGGTGGCTCCACTGAACTTTGCAAAACTTGATAACCTTGCTGCGAGTAACTCGGCTGGCAAACTCGAGGATCTTGACTGGTTTCTCCTCATAGGTCAAATTGTTATCCAACTGAATTGCTTCTAATGGTATCGTGTCTCTCAAAGGTATGTCAGCCATCTCCGTGTGACACTTCTTCAACTGAGAAATGTGGAACACATCATGCACTCCGGCCAATCCGTCTGGCAATTCCAACTTGTAGGCCACTTCTCCCATACGCTCCAAAACTCGATATGGTCCTACAAATCGTGGCGCTAACTTCCCCTTAACTCCAAAGAGCTTAATCCCTTGAAGTGGGGATACTCGAAGATAAGCTCTATCTCCAACTTCGTAAACTGTCTCCTTGCGTTTAGAATCTGCGTAGCTCTTCTGCCTGGACTGGGCTACCTTGAGCCTATCGCGAATCAACTTCACTTTCTGTTCAGACTCTTTGATCAGATCTGGTCCAAACAACTGGCGGTCTCCAACTTCGTCCCATGACAACGGTGTCCTGCACCTCCTTCCGTACAAAGCTTCGAAAGGTGCCATCTTCAAACTGGTCTGATAGCTATTATTGTAAGAAAACTCTGCATACGGCAAATTATCGTCCCAACTAGATCCATAATCTAGCGCACAAGCTCTCAGCATATCTTCCAAAATCTGATTGACTCTCTCGGTCTGTCCATCTGTCTGCGGGTGAAAAGCTGTACTAAACTCTAGCCTGGTAGCTAAAGTCTCATGCAACTGCTTCCAGGCCAGGGAGTCCTGGCCGGGTACGACCCGGAGTCGGTTCTGGTTTTTTTTAAATCCGCTCGGAAGAAAAATAAAAAGAAATACTAAACGGACTCCAAAAATCATGAAATAAATTTTGCCGAGTTCCTAAAATCAAGCGCGATAAAGTGAACATTTATTTGGGCCCAAACTACAACTTTGAAAAACGCACATTTTTCCTAAATTCAAATAAAAATACCGAAAAACTCCGAAATAAAACTTATTTGGTTTTTTTATTAAATCCTCAATATTTCTATATTTTGGGAAAGTCATTTTATTCCCGCTCTCATATTTTTGTAATAGAAATAATTGATGATAAAATAAATAAAATCAAATGATCCTGTTTACATAATTTGAGAAAACTCAAATATGTAAATAACGAAATCCCCAACTCTCTCCGTGGGTCCTTGAGTTGCTTAGGATTTTCTAGGATCAAAACCAAAAGCAAAATAAAATATGATATGCATGATGACCTAATGTATAACGTTCCAAATTGAAAATTTGGGATGTTACACATGTCATCCTGTGAGATAGAAGAGAAGCCTAGCTCTTAACCCCGTAGAAAAGATAAGATGACTTAGATTAGAAGGTCATGAGGATAAGGAGTAAAAAGAGCCTTACGTTCCCTTCCACAATCAATTCCCTTATATAACTAAAGCATTTCTAGACACAACTTCGACCAGTTTGGCTTGGTAAACCTACAGGCAGTCAGGCTCTGATACCAAAGCTGTCAGGACCCCAATTCCAAGTCACATTGATCTAGCTGGTAACACCTCATATCACTTTGCGGCCTCACGCACGGTATTCCCACGGGTGTCGCCTTACCATGGCCCGGGACCGTTTGCGCCTTTTGGCTCACGTATATGATAGTGTCGCTAGCATCCATATGACAGAGAACCCGGGCCGACATGACTAGTCGTGAACCCAAAGAGGCACTAACCCATGGGGACTGCCATACATGAATCAACTTCGAAGCTTCTAATTCTCATTCACAACTCTCCACACACGCATCGATTACATGCTCAGGTCGCCAGAACCCGCCGTGTACATCCGCAACTGTCAGCACTGGCAAACAGGATCCGGGTTAACCCGACGTAGCAGGCTAGGCGCCCCATACGGACCTCGCCCCATCCGATATCAGCCCCCGCGTGACCACTTTCCCCGTCAGGACACAGACCACTAAGGAACGAAGTACATTTTTTGAAATCACATTCGACCGGCCCATTCTGTCAACACTAATCATCTTGGCCTCCATAGTGCGATAATCGGCTAGCCAAGGTCCGGCCATTGTCCCGGCCTATAGACGGATCTGTGACAGCTGGGCCCATCGCAGCACAAGCATCCTACCTATTCGACCCCATAATGGAGGCTACAAGGATAAGTAACACCTATCGTTTGTCGCCGATCTCCCACACATACCAAGCATTTCAATCATACACACAATATGCTCGACATGTGTAAATACAACATGGCATCACAACATAACTCTACGACTCAATTATTTATTCATTAGGCTCCGAGGAGCGAGATAATATAAACATGGGTCTCATGACCCAACATTCAGAGCATACAATTCAAAGCACACACGGGAGCTTAACTTGTCTGAGTACAGACAACTACAAAAGAAGAAGGCTCAGAAGCCTGACTATCTACAAGATCCTGCCGAGGGCACAAGATCGTAGCTGAGGTAACGAGCTAAATGCCGAAGTCCAAGCGGAACTACTAGCGGGACTGAAGTCTCTCTGCAAAACATAAATTAAGCAAACGTGAGTACAAATGTACTCAGCAAGACTTACATTAGAACTAACTACATATGCATCATTATCAACGAAGGGATGGTGGAGTTTAACTGCAGCAAGCCAGCTTTGACTCGGTGGCTATCCCGAACTACGACTGCAAGTAACTCTTTTGAGGTGGCGCACACGAGTCCACATATTCACCATATCAATACACCACTGTGGATCCGCTCCCGTCTCCCTGCGAGAACGCCATCCATAGCACTCACACTTATCTTGTGCATTTTAGAGTATCCACTTTCGCTTGTCTATGAACTATGCAAGGGGTCCAAGTTTCCATATCTGAGGAATCCGGCTATTCGAATAGATAATGATAACCCTGCAGGGGTGTACTTCTTCACAGACGCTCTCGCCACTTACCACCATGTACACATCGTGTATCTCGACAACCTTCAAGCGGAAGCCTGGCGAGGGAGTCGGCCATGACCTGACTAACCAACAAGTCTCTAGTCCGGGTTTATCGCCTATTCGGGTTCCATCCGCAAGGAGATCCGGCCGGGGTGTCGCTCACGGCCCCAAACGATGTGAGCAGGGTTCCCAAGCCCACCATCCGGGTGCCACTTGGTACACCGGGCCACTGTGCCTAGTCTGTCCCAAGCCCACCTGTACGGGGTGCCACTTGGTAGACTACTAGCACTACCTACAAACACCAGAAACTAGTTGCAACTCCTGGACAGAGATCGAGTTGATTAATAAGTCGATAGAGCTTGGAGCACCCGGAGCCCAATGTGTAGTAGTAACTGTTCATGGATCACAAACACAGAACTCAGTTCCTAAGGACGGCTGCAATGAGACAACCCACCTACTCCTACATGGCCTCTCATCGCTACCTTTACCAAATCGTGTTCACACACTTAGCTCACACACAGTAGGACATGTTCAACACCATTCCAATTCATCCCCGATGAATCACACCTGACTCAACTCTAAGCAGTAGCAGGCATGACAAACCAAGCATGAATGAGTAGGCACAACAGGGCTCAAACAACTCCTACTCATGCTAGTGGGTTTCATCTATTTACTGTGGCAATGACAGGTCATGCAGAGGAAAGGGTTCAACTACCGCAACATGTAATAGTTGAATCGGTGTTGTCCTAATGCAGTAAAAGAGAGCAGGAGCGAGAGAGTGGGATTGTATCAGAATGAACAAGGGGGTTTTGCTTGCCTAGCACTTCTGAAGATAGTATAACTCTTCATCGGTGTCATCGATCTCATCGTCGGAATACGTCTATCGAGAGGGGACAACCACCGGCAAACAAGAGGGAACATAATCAATGCAATGCAACAATATGATGCATGCTATGGCATGGCAATATGAATGTGTTTTGGGCTAATGCAAGCTAGAACAGATTGGAATGAGTCCATTTGAACCAAAGATTCAAATGCAAACCCATTTCATGAAGTCATATTAGTGCATTAACTTGATTCACCTAAACAGCATGGTTAAATTATTCTAACATGCATAAAACTAGGACAGATGGATAGATTGAATTTTTCTGATAATTTTTATATATAAATTATTTAATTTGGAGTTACGGTTGATTTTATATGAATTTTAGAAGTTTATACTAATTTCTGGAATTTCCTGAATAAGAATAATTCTAGAAAAGGCATTACTGCGTCAGCATTGCGTCATGCTGACCTCAGCAGGTCAACAGACCCGGTGCAGGTCAAACCTGACCAGTGGGTCCCGCGTGTCAGTGTCATTAGTCTAACTAGTTTTTAGTTAGTCCTAATCCTACTTAATTAGCAGGCGGGTCCCATTTGTCATTGACCCAGAGGGGTCAAACTGGGCCCACCCGGGGGTTAACTCGGTCAGCGGGGTCAAACCCCTAGTCGGCAGGTCAAACCCGCCGGTGACTCGACGCCGGCGAGGCCCGAGACGGCGGAGAGCTTCGGAAACGCGCTACAGGGCACGGGCGAGGCTGTTCTTGGGCTTGTTAGAAAGCTCTTGCTAGCGCGCGTCTAGTGGTGGTGGAGGCCGGGCCTATGGTGGACGGAGACAACGATGGCGAGCTCCAAGGCGGCGGCCGGTGTTCGGCAAAGATGGGTTCGGCGCTACGGTGATCCATAAGACGAGTTGGTGAGTTCCACAACTTCCTGGGAAGGCTCTGAGCACATTGGTGTGCTCGTACGCGAGCTGCAACGACTATGGCCACGACTGCACCATTGCCGGCGGCGAGGAGCTCATGGCTCCGGTGGCTAGGATGGTTAGGGGAAGGGATTCACTGCGGGGAGAAGGGGGAAATGCTCATGAGCTCACAGCGGATCCAGTAGAGGCAATGGTGAGGCCGGGGAGGTGCTGTTGAAGACGGGAGGTCGCCGACGATCTCGGCGGCCAAATGATGAAGACGAGGTCGGGGGCGGCGTTTTGGGGCGTCCGGCATCGCGTGAGTAGGTGGGGAGGACGATGATGTCGCGGCGGAGCTCGGGAGCAGCTCGGTCAGGCGAGGCGGTGGTTGTGGCCACGTGGCAGTGAACGGCGGCGTCGAGCGCGTCGGCCATAGCGGGGGAGGACGAGGGAGAGATCCAGGGAGAGAGGGGAAAGGTGCAGGGGGTCGAGGAGGAGTGCGTGGCGACGTCCAGAGCGTCCGGCGTCGAGGGGGAGCGGCAGGCAGGCAGGGTGGTGGCGTGGCGAGCTCGACGGCGTCGCAGTGTCCCTCCTCTGCCTACTGGCAGAGGTAGGCGATGACTGGCAGCGGCGTTGGACTGGGCCGGCCAGGTGGGCTGGCCAGCTGGGCTGCGACAGGTGAGGCCAGGTGAGTTTCTACTCTATTTTATAATTCTGTTTTGTTTTATTTGTATATAATCATTTTTCCACTGATTCAAATTCAAAAGAATTTCAAAACAGTGACAAAACCATTTGAATAATTTTATGTTGCTAGATGGACTTTTCCAACAGCACATAAAACATTTCAAAGTTAATTGAAAATATATCCCATATATTATGAATATAATTCCAAATTCAAATACAATAATGATTTAAATTCAGTGCCAAAATAATTCCTTAAAAATGTTCAATATTTTTGGTTTGGATACAACCCTTGCCAAAATTATCAAACATTAATGAAGGCCATTTTGGTTTCACTGAATGCAAGCTTAAGGGTTCTTGCCCCTTTTTTTATTTATATTTTTGAGGCTTCCACTTTCCTCAATTCAAGTTTCAGAAATTTAGACATGATGCAGGATGCTTATGAAACTAATTGCAATCAAATTCTAGGGCTGTGACACGTTCTTAAGGGAATATTCGGTCGATGAAATAAAAGATGATCTTTTTATTCATTTTATGCGCCCCCAGATGCCTTTTTTTCTGCGTCTCTTCACGCAGTCCGAACATGCACCTTAGGGCATGCCTCCCAGTGAAAGGAACCCTTAACGGAACTATTCTCTCTGGAAGATGTTTCTTACTAACCATGTAATATAACATAACTAGTTGGGCACTTGTCTGATAAAGCACTGATGACCCCTACGCCTGGTCTCCATGCATACCCCGGTTCTTATATAACCGATAGGGTATTCGGACACACTCCGGACCGTCAGGTCTCGAGGTTGAAGCGAAAAGGTCGGCAACGACAAACGATCTACAATCCGGCTAGAAGGCATTACACATGTCAATTCAAAATTACATAGTCATTCCGACTGATTGTATTCCTCTTCTATACCATCTAACAGGCTGTCTAATTTACAGTCCTGCTGGGAATACTTCGCGGCCAACTCTACTTGGCTGTATACTAAGCTTACAGGGATCTCCTTCCCGTCAGGCCCCACTGGTCCGACCTCGGCCATGTGGTTTGGGTTAGACTTTGTAAAACGGGTCTTCACCATGGCCCAGGTCTCCCTAGCGCCTTGTCGGCAGGCTGATATCTTCCACAATCGGAAGCACCGTCGAGCTCCCTTCAGCTTCTCCGCAAGCTCTCCAAGGTCCTCGGGCATGGAGTGGGCAGGCCATAAGGCTTGGGCAATATCCCGCATCGCTTGCCGAATTCGCTCGTGTAGTTGCAAGAGTTCGGGAAGAAGGTCACCCGTAGAACCGGGCATCTCCTTTGTAGGACGACCTGTGAGCATACCTACAGACATTACTCTGTTAGTCGACTTCCTCGCCGAACTCTTTTTTCAAAGTTCGTTCAAGCACTTACTAAAAATGCCGCGTCGAAGCCGCTGATTCTCCTTCATGGAGTCCGATAGCTGGCCACGAACATCTTTAAGTTCGACGTCCAGCTTGGTGTTGGCATCCTGAAGATCATTCTTCTCTCGCCTCACCTTTGTCAACATACTCTCACCGGCCTTTAGCCGGCGTAAGAGTTTTTGCTTGTCCGGATCGAGTCCGGCGCCATCTGCAATATGATTCGTCAGATTTGCACCCACACCGCACAATACTAATCTTTCGAAGTGTATCTTACCTGAGGGGGTCTCTTTGGGCTCCCCTACTGCGGCTAGTGCGGCCTCTAGTTGGGCCTTGCACTTTTCCAGCTCCTGGGACAGTACGGTATTCTTCTCTGTAAGAACTTGCATATTAAATGATCTAAATCAGTTGCTCTAACTACTTCAAGTCTCGGGGGCTACTGGCATATATATATATATTCAACCAAAATTTTCTTACCCGTATGTCTTTTACATACTGCTCCGTGGCTCTGGCTAAACCATTTTGAGCGGCACGGAGGTACGCATCTCCCGAACTAAAGGCATCTAAAGCCTCTTGGGAGAAACAAGCATCGCGTAGAATTGTCCGGCGACGCCTGTGGTTCATGGCACTCTCCACTTCAGAATTTGTGGCAGACAGCCTGTCCGCATCCTCTGTCGGAGGAGCGTCCGGTGCGCGCCTTGTGCTCGCCTCCGCTTCCTGGCCAGACATTGGAGCCTGGCTGGTGGAGGCGCGATTGGCAACCTCTCCGGATGTAGTCCGGCGAGGTCTCTTCGTTCTGAAGATAGCATGAACGTTAATATGCCCTGACAGAATAACTCCAGGGAAACAGAGGGTGCACTATACCTTTGCGCCGGCATCTCAGTCCGGACTTCATTCCTTTTTGCCCCACGGGGCCCTGCGCCCCCTTGTTGGCTAGTGCCGCAGGTTCGGCCTCCTGCCTCGGAAATCTCCCCTGCAAAACATGGCTATCGTCAGAAACACCGGGCTACGTGAGGGTGGAATCTCTTTCAAGGGAATAAGACCCTGATTTCTGTCACCTGGGAGGCCGGGATTAACCCTAGGTAATCCGCCGTAATGGCCACCAAGGTATTGTCCTTGCTTAGCTGATGGAACACCCCGTTGATAAGCTCCACCGATATGTCCGGATCCTCTTCGGAGTCCGGATTGAGGGACCATTCTGGGTCCTCGGGCTGTGGAGGGCGGCTGCTTATATCCTTTACCTCCTGTTGTAGTTCCTGCATTGAAGTCGTTAGACTACCTATCTAACCATGGGAGTATAAAACAAACGGGCAAGCGTAATTGTTAACTTACCCAACTTGGAGGATCGTACATACTGAATCCGGCCCGCGGGTTGACGCGGATGAATTCCTCCTTTTCTCCCTTGTACAAAGAGGATAAGATCTTTACTAAGGCGGCGGCTGAGGCTGGCCCCTTACGACCGTAACGTGTGGCGTCATCCTCCCCGTTGAAATCCCACATGGGGTGGCCTCTATATTGAAGCGGCTGCACCCCCCGCATAATGCATGCGGCCATGACTCCAATCATGGTTAGTCCGGAATGAGCCAATAGTCTTATCCGGCCCATCAGGTAAAGGACGTCTCTGAGAGCTCCGCGGACGCCAGCTCAAGCGTTTCTTCAATGGAACACTTTTGAACTCAGGGAGACCGATCCGGATAGGGTCCGGTAGCGGGACGTCATCTATATAAAACCATTTCAAAGGCCAGTCCTCGGACGCCTTCTTTGGGGTTCCGGATAGGTATCCGGTCCCGGCGATGTGCCATACTTCGGCTCCGCACACTTGGTATATAGACCCCTCTTGAGGACGGGGCACCAGGCAGAATAACCTCTTCCACAGCGCGAAATGAGCCTCAACGCCTAAAAATAGCTCACAAAGGGCGACGAAACCCGCAATATGCAATACGGAGGCGGGCGTGAGATTGTGCAGCTGGAGGCCATAGAACTCCAGAAGCCCGTGGAGAAATGGAGGAATTGGAAATCCGAGTCCCCTTATTAGATAGGGGACGAGGCACACCCGCTCTCCTTTAGAAGGATTGGGGGTGCTCTCCGCTTGTTTTCCGCCATTGTAGGTGGCGAGACCGGCTCGGACCGGGACCATGTATGCCTGAGGGAGAAATCCCTTGGCCTGAAGCGACACTAACTCGCTATGCGGGATGGTGCAACTCTCCCAGTTCCCGGGTTTGGGACCGGAGGGGCGAGGGGAGGAGCTGCGACGGCTGGTCATGTTGGAATGGACCTTTGCTGGAAGCGCTCTGATGATAACTCGCAGAAAGGAGAAGATGTGGTTTGGACCTAAATCCCCATCCCGTTAAATAGGCAGCTCATTTATATGGCTAGGGGTGTGGATGTAAAAACGCCCTGGCTTTTCGCATTTGTTTGACACGTGGAAGACGGCCATTATTGGGCGTGGAAGCCGAGGAGCACTACATTACAAAAATCGGACATTATTCCTACAGGTACACAAGATTTGGAGAAGAACCCGCCTTGCAATGCCGAACAATCTGCGCACCGGACTCGTCGTCATTGAAGCCTGGTTCGGGGGCTACTGAGGGAGTCCTGGATTAGGGGGTGTTCGGGTAGCCGGACTATACCTTCAGCCGGACTCCAGGACTATGAAGATACAAGATTGAAGACTTCGTCCCGTGTCCGGATGGGACTTTCCTTGGCGTGGAAGGCAAGTTTGGCGATGCGGATATTCAAGATCTCCTACCATTGTAACCGACTCTATGTAACCCTAACCCTATCCGGTGTCTATATAAACCGGACGGTTGTAGTCCGTAGGCAATCAACTCCATATACAACAATCATACCATAGGCTAGCTTCTAGGGTTTAGCCTCCTTGATCTCGTGGTAGATCTACTCTTATACTACCCATATCATCAATATTAATCAAGCAGGACGTAGGGTTTTACCTCCATCAAGAGGTCCCGAACCTGGGTAAAAAATCGTGTTCCCTGCCTCCTGTTACCATCCGGCCTAGACGCACAGTTTGGGACCCCCTACCCGAGATCCGTCGGTTTTGACACCGACAATGGGCTTCCTCAAATGCCCGAGGTCTTCATGAGCAAGCAAGTTGGATGCACACCCACTTAGTTTCCGTTGGAGCTTTCATACACTTATAGCTCTAGTGCATCCGTTGCATGGAAATCTCTACTCACTCACATTGATATCTATTGATGGGCATCTCCATAGCCCGTTGATACGCCTAGTTGATGTGAGACTATCTTCCCCTTTTTGTCTTCTCCACCATCATATTCTATTCCACCTATAGTGCTATGTCCATGGGTCACGCTCATGTATTGCGTGAAAGTTTAAAAGGTTTGAGAACGTCAAAAGTATGAAACAATTGCTTGGCTTGTCATCAGGGTTGTGCATGATGTGAATATTTTGTGTGGTGAATATGGAGCATAGCCAGACTATATGATTTTTTAGGGATAACTTTCTTTGGCCATGTTATTTTGAAAAGACATGATTGCTTTATTAGTAGGATTGAAGTATTATTGTTTTTATGTCAAATGATAGACTATTGCTTTGAATCACTCGTGTCTTAATATTCATGCCATGATTAGATATGTGATCAAGATTATGCTAGGTAGCATTCCACATCAAAAATTATCTTTTTATCATTTACCTACTCGAGGGCGAGAAGGAATTAAGCTTGGGGATGCTGATACGTCTCTGTCGTATCTATAATTTTTGATTGCTCCATGCCAATATTCTACAACTTCCATATACTTTTTGGCAACTTTTTATACTATTTTTGGGACTAACATATTGATCCAGTGCCCAGTGCCAGTTCCTGTTTGTTGCATGTTTTTGGTTTCGCAGAATATCCATATCAAACGGAGTCCAAACGGGATAAAAACGGACAGAGATACTTTTCGCAATATTTGGAAAATCTGGAGGAAAAATCAATGCGAACCAATGTCCGAGGTGGGTACGAGGTAGGGGCGCCCCCCCCCTAGGGCGCGCCCTGACCCTCGTGACCCACCTATAAGGCGGCTGACGCCCTTCTTCGGCTGCAAGAAAGCTAATTTTCTGGAAAAAAATCACGGCAAAGGTTTCGTTCCAATCGGAGTTATGGATCTCCGGATATAAAAGAAACGGTGAAAGGGCAGCAGAGGAGAACGCAGAAACAGAGACAGACAGAGAGACAGATCCAATCTCGGAGGGGCTCTCGCCCCTCCCATGCCATGGAGGACAAGGACTAGAGGGGAAACCCTTCTCCCATCTAGGGAGGAGGTCAAGGAAGAAGAAGATGAAGGGGCCCCCTCTCCCCATCTCTTCCGGTGGCGTCGGAGTGCTGTCGTGGCCATCATCATCATCATCGCGATCTACTCCAACACCTCCGCCATCTTCACCAACATCTCCATCACCTTCCCCCCTCTATCTACAGCGGTCCGCTCTCCCGCAACCCGCTGTACCCTCTACTTGAACATGGTGCTTTATGCTTCATATTTTTATCCAATGATGTGTTGCCATCCTATGATGTCTGAGTAGATTTTCATTGCCCTATCGGTGGTTGATGAATTGCTATGATTGATTTAATTTGCTTGTGGTTATGTTGCTGTCCTTTGGTGCCCATCATATGATTGCGCGCGTGGATCACACCCTAGGGTTAGTTGTATGTTGATAGGACTATGTATTGGAGGGCAAGAGTGACAGAAGCTTCAACCTAGCATTGAAATTGATGCATACGGGATTGAAGGGGGACCAATATATCTTAATGCTATGGTTGGGTTTTACCTTCATGAACGTTAGTAGTTGCGGATGCTTGCTAATAGTTCCAATCATAAGTGCATAGAATTCCAAGTCAGGGATGACATGCTAGCAGTGGCCTCTCCCACATAATACTTGCTATCAGTCTAGTAAAGTAGTCAATTGCTTAGGGGCAATTTTGCAACTCCTACCACCACTTTTCCACACTCGCTATATTTACTTTATTGTTTCTTTACTTCAACAGCCCCTACTTTTTATTTACGTACTCTTTATTATCTAGGAAACCTATCCAGCAACACCTACAAAGTACTTCTAGTTTCTTGTTCTAGGTAAAGCGAACGTCAAGCGTGCGTAGAGTTGTATCGGTGGTCGATAGAACTTGAGGGAATATTTGTTCTACCTTTAGCTCCTCGTTGGGTTCGACGCTCTAACTTATCAAAAACTGTTGTGATCCCCTATACTTGTGGGTTATGAGTGTTCCTGTGAGTGGATGGAGAGCTACGGGCAAAAAAAGCACGTGAAAAACAAAGTGCAGTTCAAGTAGACATGCCGAGAAGTTCAGGTTCTTCACGTGATGCATTTTCGAAGAATCTGTTTTGCGATAAAGGAAGAATGAATGATCTCGCCATTTTCGAAATAACTTGAAAACGGCTTGGAATCAGAGAAAACCATCAACATGAAAAAGTTTGCATTTTCCTTAGCTTTTCAACGGTATATTATTTGCCCCATTCTGATAAACTTTGTAGAAATTACAGCGAAAATACATTTTTAGCAATTTTCAAAATTGACTTAGAATAGTAAGGAATTGGGAGAAACAATATATACCAAAAAGTTTCGCATTTCCTCAAGCTTTCGAACGCCATATCATTTGCTGCATTCGGACGTATGGTTAAAAAATTAGCTTGAAAATACGAACTTAGTGGAACTTGTACTGTTTTCTAAATTACTTTTAAACCATTCAAAATTAGAAAAAACTTTCAACATGAGAAAGTAGCGCATTTTCATAAGCTCTCCAACGCCATATCATTTGCCTAATTGGATTAGTCGTTTAGAAATGTCATCGAAAATACGAACTCGGCTGTTCGGTCTACGAAATTCTACGATTTTCCAACTTACTCTTTTTCCATAGGGAATTAGAGAAAACTTTCAACATGTGGAAGGAGCAGTTTTGTAGCAGCTTTCCAATGCCAAATTATTTGCCTCATTCCGATAAACGGTTTAAAAATGCAATCGAAAATATGACTCACGTATATTGTATGAAGAAAAAATGGTTTTCAACACTGCTCTTGAACCACTTACATTTTGCCAAAAATTTAACTTGGATCACGATACTGGTGTCCATAGCTCTCCAATGGTATATCGCAAGCCCCATTTGGGCAATGTTGGCGGAAGTTCAACCTAGCACTGGGAGAAGTTCAGGTCGAACAACTGAGGCAGTAAAATTGCAAAAAACACAATTTCATCACAACCCGAGAGGAAAATCTGCCAACGAGTGAGATTACTATTTAAAACGTGTATTTAGTTGCTAAAAAACGTTTCTAGATTACACTAACATCATATAGAACACAACTAACAAGAATAATTCGCGGGGGAAGCCACGATTGCGAAGATAGCCCGAAGGTCGGGTTTGTACATATGGAAGTTCAGGCATGTTACTCAGGCAGTTCAGATTTTGATCAGAGTATTATTCTGATCCTGTGATCAGAATAATGTTTATATATATATATATATATGTATGTATATATATAGGACAACATTATTCTAATCCCGGGATTAGAATAACTATTTGGATCACGATCAGCCCTATATAGAGTGCGCGAGTATGTTCCTGAGATCAGGAAAAAAATCCCACGGGCCCACCCGCCTCCCCACGCCATGGTCGCCCCGCCTCCTCCATTCCCCGATCCTGCCTCGCCTCCCCCTCCTCCCCTGCCCCCTTCCTCGGCATCGTCTCGGATTTCCGCCATGAGATCCCACCGCCGTCGCGTGAGATCCTGCCGCCGCCGTGCGGATCCAGCCACCCACCCCGCCGACCGCCGTGACCCAGCCACCCACCCCTTACCCCGTGCCGCCACCCCCACCCTGCCCACAATCGGCGCGGCCAACAGCGCCCCGCCCCAATAGGGGACCCCTCCTTCCCAACCACCGGTGCCTGCCCAGATTCGTCGCCACCATGTGTAGCCAAGCTCCCCACCAACCACCGGCGCCTAGCCGGATCCGTCGCCACCACTCGTTGGTCACGTGCCCTCCGCCCCGCCGAACCTCCCCTGAAGCACGCCCTTTCCTCCCATCCGGTGCGAACTTCCTTCTACGCCGCCACGACCTTCCCTCCCCTCTGGTGCGGCCTGCCATTTGGTCCGGCGCACCCTCCTACTCCTCCTCCACAGCTCCATCCCCACCCTCCCTCCCCCAAACAACTTCCTCCTGCCTACTCACTCCATCTTCCTCCTTCTCTCTTCTCCCCACTTCCTCCTCCCATCTCCTCTGATGGTCCATTTATTTTTCAGACAAATTGATCCTCAGGCAAATGACGCGTGGGCGGCGGGGTCCAGTGGAGGACTTTCCGGCTAGGGAGCATCAGTCCTCTCCCCACTTTCCTCAGACAAGGAGGTCACCGGAGGCGGCAACCTCGTCTCTGATGACGCGACCATCAGGAAACGACGACCTCGAGCCAGCTATGGTGACCAGGTCTTGTAGCGGACAGACCCCTATAGAGAAAACCTATGTATGATTGCATCGCTCTCGATAAAGACACTTCTCTGCCAGATCAAGGAAACCACCAATCGTGTTAAAAACTTGCAGTCCTCACCTCTTTGATCAATTATTCAGTCCCGTTTGGAAATGTCCCTTGTGCACACCACACAAGTGCCATTTTGTGACTTTTATCTATGTATCTTGTGGGACAGGGGAGCATAGTGGCGGTGAGATTGTGTTGACAAGCTATCGCGTGTTGCACTTGTAATACAAGCATATACCGACCAAGCCGGTGCGTGTACCTTGGAATTTTGTTAGCGATGGATGTAGTAGCTCCAGCAAGAGAAAAGCTGAAGCGCAGCGAGAGGGAGAGAGTAGCGCCAAAAGGATGAATGTCACCATGGGGATGGAGCACCTTGACTGGTCCATCTGCTCTAAGACCCTCGGGCCTCCAATACCCCAGGTAAATGCACGGCGTGTTTTCTCGTCTTTCCACTCAAGCTTTTATCTCAGTGATAAAGCTCAAGGTGAAATAAGAGCTTTGATGAATCTATCTTTGGACGTGGTGCTACTTGGCGAGGACATGTTTCTTGTGAATGTAACATAACAGGTCTGGTAACTCAAACAATAAACTATAATATTACTTACCTATCATGTTGTTGTTTTATGTTTCGGGAAATTAAAATGTACATTTATGTTAAAATTTAACCTCATGGGACCGAATTAATCCTTTCTATTCCACATTGCTCCATGGGGCATTTCATATGCTCGTATTGTTGTACATATCAAGTGGACAGTAAGTGCCATTTATGAAGTGAAGAAACTACATTCGAGTGCTGCTTTGGTTCTAGAAATTGACACTAATTTTACTCTGACTTGTGTTTCTTATTTTTTTATGTGAGAAAACAAAAATGTATATTAGAAGTTCATTTATTATTTCCCCAAAAGATCATATATTACTACCTGTATGTATTTTGACATTTCATAGCACCACCAGTAGAATTTTTGAAGAAAAAACCGTGTAGAAGTTCATGTCTAAAAATTAATGAACCTCTTGACGCCGATGGGATGCAACTCACACCCACAACTCCGTCCGCACTACTTCTAAGTGCCTCCACCAGCGTAATGCATGTACTAGTGCATAGCATTGTGCATACTAAGAATTGGTGTATTGTGTATGTGTATTCTTGTGTAATTTTTTTCTTTTCAAAAGCACGTGAAGTTCATGTTTCAAGAAAATTCGAAGTTCGGAGGTATAAGATATAGAAGAATTTCATCAAAAAAAAGAACTGCCTAGGCCATTTCACCGAGAACAAAAAATGCATAAAAAGTGTCACACAAAAAATAAAAAAGTTCACAAAGTTCTTGGAAAGTAGAGAATTCTTATTTTTCACTAACTTTAGTTGTTTCATAAAAAAGGGAATCGAAGAAGTTCAGATTAGGAAAACTAAGTAGTTCAAAAATAAAAAATGGATTCTCTCTCTTTAAAAAAATAGAGGTTCAAAACTAAATAACAGAGAAGTACCAATGTTTATAAAAAAAGGAACGCCAAATGAGAAAATATATAAGATCAAAAAGTTTATTAAAAAAGGTTTTCCCATTTGAAAAAAACATTAAAATAAAACTAGATAAGTTCAAATTTTAAAAACAGAGAAGTTCAATGTTTGGGACAAAGCCAGAAAGGTCAAAATTAAAAACATAGAGTAGTTAATGTTTTATAGGAAAAAATGGGGTTGCATTGTTTCAAGAGAAAAATGCTTATACAGAAAAGCGATTAACCTATTTTTTGTTATTGTTTTTCCAATTTTTCTATAGTTTTTCTAGACCTTGGATTCGAGACAAAAATGTGTATAAAAAGGGGTGGTTTCGAAAATTCAGGTGTAACGAACATCGAAGTTTAAACCAAAAATATGTAAACAAAAGTCATGGTATTCAAAGAATAGAAACTATGGAGTTTCATTAAAAAAATTAATAGCACATGAATTTGATATTTCAAAAATTCTGAATTTCACATGAAAAAAAGGCTGCCGAGGCCATTTCACTAAAAAGCAAAAAATGCATAAAAATGTCACAACAAAATTCAATAAGAATTTCAAATTTAAAAACCGAAGCAGGTCGACGTTAAAAAAAAGTTTTTAGTATCAAAAAGTCAAATTTGGAAGGTCAAAAATTTGAGCAAGAAGTTCTAATAAAAAAGGCAATTCAAAAATCTTTATAATAGATTTTCCCCGTTTATAAAAAGATCAGAGAAGTCCAAATTAAAAAGGAGGAGCATTTCAAAAGATTTTGTAAAAACAGATTCCCCCTATTCTATAAAAACTAGAAGTTCAAACTAAAATAACGGTGTGGTTTCATTGTTTATATAAAAAGGATTTCCCCGTTACTAACTAATAAACTAAGGAGTTAAAGTTTAAAAAATGGTGAACTTCGATGTATATAAAAAATTCAGATTTTTCACATTATTAAAAATAAAACCAAGAAGTTCAAATTTTTAAAACAAGGAAGTTCAAAAAACTTGATTTTCCTCGTTACTACACAATAAAACTATGAAGTCCAAACTAAAATAACTAAAATATTCAAAGTTTTTAAAACCTCACATTCTCGTTAATAAAGAATCAAACTAATAAGGGAACAACTGAAAAAGTTTAAAAAGATTTTCCCCATTTTTTGAAAAAATAGGATTTTCCCCGATACTAAAGATTATACCATGAAGTTCAAAAATAGAAAAAGACAAATTCTATGTTTATTTTAAAATCAAACACAATTCTTTACTCAAAAATAAAATATGTGAAGTTCAAATTAAAATAACTAAGAAGTTCAAAGTATATTAAACCCTAGGGTTTATAAGCTCAAAAAACAAAAACAAAAAACAATGACATTTTGGGCATTTTTCCCCAATACTAAAGATTAAAATCAAGAAGTTCAATTCCAAAAAACAGAGTAGGTAAATGTATGTAAATAACTCAGGTTTTTTAGTTACTAGAGAATAAAACCAAGATGTTCAATTGGAAAAAGCGGAAAAGTTTGATATTTTTTTGAGAAATCAGGTTTTTCTAGTTACTAAAGAATAAAAGCAATAAGTTCAATTCCAAATAACGAAGAAGTTTGATGTTTCTAAAAACTTCCAATTTTCACATTTCTAAAAATACACAATGAAGTTCAAATAAAAAAAGGTAGAGCGGTTCGATGTCTATAAAAAACTCAGATATTTTCATGTAATCTAAAGTAGTTCGGATTAATAACTGCGAGAAGTTCAAGTACTACAATATGTGCATTTTGTATGGAAAAAAAGAATGAAATAGAAAACGCTAAAAGTTTTTTTGCAAGAAGTTCAAGTGCTTGGCCCAAGAAAGTTCAAAAATTCTTGTGAGAGACGTTGAGCATAAATACGTGACAGAAGTTCAGGGGAAAATAACAGGAAGTTCAACTACTACACGGAATGCGTTTCAGGTAAGAATAAAAGAATGTAAACCTAAAAGACTAAAATGTTTGTTGCAAGAAGTTCACGTGCTCCTCCCAGTAAAGTTCAAGAAATCTAGTGCAAGACGTTCGACCTTCAATTACATGTAAAAAAAAGGCAAAAATGATGTTATTTTTGCCATTCTTAAAACTGCTCTCAAACGACAACGAATTTGTAACGTCTATCTACATGAAAAAGATGCTCCTATTCATAAGCTTTCCAACGGTATATTATATGCTATATTTTGATGAATGGTTTAAAAAATTTATGTATATAGATTAAAACATGTTTTTGTGCATTCAAAAAATTCTTTTGAACCATCACGAGTATGAAAAAGTTATCAACATAGGTAAGTTGCGAGTTTTCAATAGTTTTCCATCGGTATATCATTTGTTACATTCCTGTAAGTGGTTTGGGAGTTACGGGGAAAAAATAGGATGCCAAAAATAGAGTGAATTCAAACAGACATGCCCCTGAAATTCAACTACGTCACGTAGTGCATTTCCATTCGCGATGAACGCAGCAATCATGATCTCGCCATTTTCTAATTTACTTCAAAACGACAGGAATATCATTTGTGTAAGTTCAAGTCCTCGGTCGGAGAAAGTTAAAAAAATTATTATGAAAGAGGTTTGTACAAAACGAATATCATTTGTGCAACACTGAAAAATTGATGAGAAAATTACAAAGAAAAATACGTCACAGAAGTTCAACGTGAAAACAACAGGAAGTTCAACTACTACTCTGAATGAATTTGCGTGTTTATAGCAGCTTTCCATCGGTATATCAGTTGCTCAATTTTGGTGAGTGAATGGAGAGCAACGAGCAGTGGATGGAGAGCTACGAGCAAAAAAAGCACGTGAAAAAAAGAGTGAAGTTCAAGTAGACATGCTGAGTAGTTCAGGTTCTTCACGCGGTGCATTTTCAAAAAATCTGTTTCTCGATAAAGGCAGAACGAATGATCTCGCCATTTTTGACATTACTTGAAAACGGCTAGGAATCACAGAAAACCATCAACATGAAAAAGTTTCGAATTTCCTTAGCTTTTCAATGAAAAAGTTTGTAGAAATTACGGTGAAAATACGTTTTTAGCCATTTTCAAAATTGACTTAAAATAGTAAGGAATTGGGAGAAACAATATATACCAAAAAGTTTTGCATTCCCTCATGCTTTCCAACGCTATATCATTTGCTGCATTCGGACTTACGGTTAAAAAAATATATCAAAAATACAAACTCGGTGGAACTTGTACCGTTTTCTAAATTACTCTTAAACCGTTCAAAATTAGAAAAACAATTCTACATGAAGAAGTAGCGCATTTTCATAAGCTCTCCAATGCCATATCATTTGCCTCAATTGGATTATCCGTTTAGAAATGACATCGAAAATACGAACTTGGCTTTTCGGTTTGCGAAATTTTATGATTTTCCAAATTACTCTTTAACCGTAGGGAATTAGAAAAAACTTTCAACATGTGGAAGGAGCGGTTTTGCAGCAGCTTCCCCACGCCATATTATTTACCTCAGTCCAATAAACAGTTTAGAAATGCGATCAAAAAATACGATTCACGTTTTTGGTATGAAGAAAAAACGGTTTTCAAAACTGCTCTTAAACCGCTTACAATTTGCCAAAAAAGTAACTGGGATCATGATACTGGTGTCCATAGCTTTCCAACGGTATATGGCAAGCCCCATTCGGGCAATGTTGGCGGAAGTTCAACCTAGCACTGGGAGAAGTTCAAGTCGGATAACTCAGGCAGTAAAATTGCAACAAACGCAATTTCATCACGACCCGAGAGCAAAATCCGCCAATGAGCGAGATTCCTATTTAAAACCGGTATTTAGTTGCTAAAAACGTTTCTAGATTACACTAACATCATATAGAACACAACTAACTAGAATAATTCGTGGGGAAGCCACGGTTGCGAAGATAGCCCGAAGGTCGGGTTCGTACAAAGGGAAGTTCAGGCGCGTTACTCAAGCAGTTCAGGTTGTGATCAGAATATTATTCTGATCCCGTGATCAGAATAGTGTTTATGTATATATATATATATGTATATATATATATCGCAACTACATGTGGGTGTTATTGAGATCATTTGTGTGTCGCTCTACGAGTTTTCATTCCTTGTCCGAAAAACGGGAAAAAACTTCAGACAGTTCGGCCGCATGGTGCGGCCAGAGGCGTAGACCTTGTTGGTATTTTAATTTCAGGAAATGCATATAGAGTCCGGAAAATAATGAAAATCGTTGTGTCATTGTGGCATGCTCTCACGATCGCATGGAAAAAATTTAGTAAAGTTTGGCACAAGTTTTGGTGCCCGCACCTTCCATACCGGAGCATCTCACAAGAAGGATCATAGTTTCCAACAGGAGATGCGGCACTTCGGACTCCAAATCTTAGTTACTACATCGTTCCGCCTCAAAAAAAATCATGGTAAACAATCACGGATATACCCTTGGTTTGGTTTTCCAGCCCATTTCAGGCCTCGTCTGCTATGTTTAAGTGATTCTTTGCACTTACCTTGCATTTTAGTGCATATAAAGTCAAAAACCCTACTACAAATACATGTGGGTGTTTTAGTTAGGCTATACTTAGGCTACTCATAGTGGAGAGTGTCATATACTAGTACCATGCATATATATATATGATACTAGTTTATGATACTACCTTTAATTATAGTGCATACTAATAGAGTAGTATCATAGATAGTCATATTTATTGCCATGCATGACACAAATTAGCATCGCATTTAACATGATACGATATCTGCCTATATGTTACTCTAAGCCTCTCTATCTTCTTTAGTTCTTTGCAACATCAGCATACTTGCTATTTTCGAGTGCATTATATCGGCTATGATACCACCACTATGGCATAGTGCATAGTATCATAGAGTAGTATCATAGATGGTCGTATTTATACCCCTAAGGCTAGTCATAATGGGAGTATCATAAGCGGTATCATGCATGCCAACTAGACTCTTTGGATGATGTGGCACACAATTAAATGAGGAAAGAGAGGGTGTGGTATCATATCATGATACCATATCATATTAAATGGTGTACTACTTTGTGTCATGCATGGAAATTAATAAGGCAACATAAGATACTGACTTATGATACTATGCGCACATTATGGAGGTAGTATCATATACTAGTATCATATGCATGACACTAGTATATGCATATGATACTAGTATATGATACTACCTCCATAATGCGCGCATAGAATCATAAGTTAGTATAATGTAGTATTTTATTTATTGTCATGCACGACACATAGTAGCATAGCATTTATTATGATATGGTATCAAAATATGATACTTAACCCTCTCTTTCTTCATTTAATTATATGACAGCTCATCAAAATTGTCTATTTGGCATGCATGATACTAGCTATGATACTCCCATTATGATCAGCCTAGCAAAGAAGGTGTACAAATCATTTGTGCGTTGTTTTGCGAGTTTTTATCGGTTTGTTCGAGAAGCGGGGAGAAGTTTCAAACATTTTGGCCACGAGGTGCGGCCACTGGCGTAAGCCTAGTTGGTA
The DNA here is from genome assembly GCF_003073215.2 of Triticum urartu. Taxonomy (NCBI): domain Eukaryota; kingdom Viridiplantae; phylum Streptophyta; class Magnoliopsida; order Poales; family Poaceae; genus Triticum; species Triticum urartu. The sequence continues at coordinate 229,922,906 of NC_053027.1, read as the reverse complement.
TTTTAATAACAGGAAATTTAGATGGAGTCCAGACATCATCAAAATCGATGTTTTCACGTGGCGTGCTCTCATGACCCCGTGGAAAAAAATTGGTAAAATTTGGCACAAGTTTTGATGATCGCTCCTTCCAAACCGGAGCATCTCACATGAAGGATCATAATTTCCAAAAGGAGACATGTCAATTCAAACTCAAGTGGCCGGTGACTTCATCGTTTGGCCTCATAAAAATTTCCATGGCACACAATCGCCATTATACCACGGGTTTTATTTTCTGGCACATTTCAAGTATCGTTAGCTATATTTAAGAATTTTTTTGAGTTTAACGTGCATTTTTTGCATAAAAATAAAATTTCAACTGGAACCGCATGTGTTGTCAAAAGGTATGAGGATCGCCGTTCGATCTGCGGTGCAGACGTACGATTCGTGGCGTTTGGGTTCTGGCCAATCAGAAAACACGGCTCAGATCGTGGGCGGGGTTTGGTCTGCACACGGCTTTCATCAACGAACCGTGTGCTATTCGCAAACCAGATTGCATATTTTTGCTCACACATACTGTAGTGAGATCACTTGAGTGTGCTTCCTCTATTATATAATAATAATAACAACAATAATGATAATAATAATAATAATGACAAAAGGCAGTTCATATTCATTGCCTAAGCTGACAGCATATCAATGTCAACATATTAACGGTTCTCACATCAACAGAAAACCGGGCATGACCTTACAAATTAAGTACACGCGACAGTTCTAAATTGAACGAATTAAGTTGTAGGATAGGCATAAAGGCTAGTCTTACAGCTTAATTCCCATGTACATGGGGGAATTGGGATCATTATATTGACCCCGAATGAACTTGGGTTTTCTGATGATTTTACGCTACTCTATTACACGGGTGTGTGATCCCTTGGCTGGCAACTCAGCAAATTCATTGTACTCGTACTCATCGGCAACATCCTCTACACCCAATATCCTCCTCTTCGCATGCATCACTACATGGCCGCTCTTACGCAAGGGGTCTTCCGCAAAGAAAATCTGGGTAGCATCGCTGGCAAGAATGAATGGATCCACATGATATGCCATCGTTGTCCAGTTAACACAGGTCTTCCTATAATTATCAACCTTTACATGACCAAGAGGGATCCATGCACACCTGAATAATGCCACCTTATATTTCACATAGTTAAGCTCCCAAATCTCTTTGATGGTTCCATAGTATACCCTTTTATCAGCTTCATCTACAATCATGCATTCTATTCGAACAGAGTTATTCTGATATGAGGTCTTCTGATCATGTTCCTCAGTGTAGAACGTGTATCCATTTATGTCATATGCTTGGTACGTCAACACCGTAGGTGATGTCTTTTGTGCCAACCACGCAGCAATGTCATTGATGGATCCTTGTGCCAAACGATTCTTCAGCCATTCGGCGTAGTTCTTAGTGTGATCCTTCATCTCCACATCTGATGAGGGCGCCATTGGTAAGAAGCTTTGGGGTATCTTCACCAAGTGTTCTTCAGCATAAGCGTTGAGAACTAGGCTGTTAAGCAGTACTGTGAAATGGGCTTTCTCTGCCAATTCTCCTGGTGCAGCCATTTGCGTGCCAGCAAAGACAGGCTTACCTTTCAGCCTTCGCTCGTAGAGAGAGAGGAGCAAACCTATAGGTCTTTGTTTCATGTATTCGGTGCAAAACTCAACCACCACCTCTATGGTATAACCTTGTAGGATGCTTGCCTCTGGATGGTTTCGGTTCCGATAAAAGCGCTTCAGTATTCCCATGAACCGCTCGAAGGTATACATGTTGCGAAGAAACACAGGACTACAATACTTTATCTCGTCCACAAGGTGCACAGTGAGATGGACCATGACATCAAAGAATGACGGTGGGAAAAACATCTCTAGGGTGGAAAATATTCTTGCAATATCATCTTGCAGATGATCCAACTCTTCAGGATCTACAACTTTCTGCCATAGTTGGTTGAAGAAATCACAAAGCTCAATGAGTGTGCTTATAACTTTGTCCATCAGATTCCTAATGGCCACCGGGAGGATTTGTGTCAACATTACATGGCAATCATGCGACTTCATGTGTCCCAACTTCATTTTACCTGAGCTCACATCCACGAGACTTTTGTTGTTTCCGGAGTAGGAAGAGGGTTTCTTAACTGACAATAAATAGGTGAAGAACTGTTTTGCTTCTTTTGTACTGAAATTGTAACTCTGGCGAGCTTTGATGAATTTGTCATCACCTTCTGCTTCACTCTTGCATTTTGATTGATCAGCAAGCATATCGAGCTGTGAACTGTCACCATCCTTTCTTTTACCTTTAATCTTGAGAAGAGTACCAAGGATGCTTTCACATACATTCTCCTCTATGTGCATGACATTGATGCATTGCTGTACACGTAGAATCTCCCATTAAGGTAATTTCCATAATACTAATTTCTTCTTAAACACTTGACCCTTGGGTGTTTGTTTCACCGTCAAAGGGTGCTTCTTGCCAAGCACACCATTAATTTGTTTAGCCATGTTTTCGACCACCTCCCCATCATAGGGTCTTGGGCCCACACCTACCTCTGTCGTACCATCAAATTCAGCTTTCATCTTTCGGTATGGGTGATTTTTCCGTAAGAACCTACGTTGATGCAAATACATGGTTTTGCGCGAGTTGGGAAGAAATCTACTAGCTGTCCTATCCATACATCTTCCTTTGTTTTCTGCCCCGATGTGTTGCCTAATGCTGGCATATCTTGAATGGTGTGCACCAGCATCGCATGTAGATCGAAAATCTCCTTTCTATAAGCAGCATAACATTTTACAGCGGGTGCATCTATCCACATTGTTAGCAGTTCTTCTACCAGTAACTGAAAGTAAATGTCGATGTCATTTCTAGGTTGCTTCGGGCCTTGGATAATCATTGACATCATAATGTATTTTTCCATCATACACAACCAAGGAGCTAGGTTATATATGCACAGAAGCACCGGCGATGTGCTGTGATTGGTGCTCATATCGCCAAAAGGATTCATCCCATCAGTACACTCCACGAGCCTTATACTTCTAGGATCATTGGCAAAGTCTTGAAACTTGTTGTCAATTAATTCCCACTGAGCCCCATCTTTCGGGTGCCTCATATACTTCTCCGCAATTCGCTCATCATGATTCCACCGCAACCTCTTTGCCTCTCTAGGGTTTGCAAACAAACGCCTCAACCTTAGAATTAAAGGCAAGTACGAAACAACCTTGAACTGGATTCCTATCTTGATCTCGTCGTCCAATTTGTACTTGTCCTTTGCTCTCCTGCGCTTGTATCATGCATGCTTGCATGTGGGACATGCTTGTAAATATTTGTACTCACCACTGTACGATATACAATCATTCACACAAGCGTGTATCTTTTGTACTTCAAGTTCCAATGGGCAAACAATTTTCTTCGCTTCATCCGTGCTTCTAGGGAGCACATTATCTTCTGGAAGAATTTCTATGAAAAGACCAAACATCTCTGTGAAGCCCTTGTTTGATAGACTGTTTGTTGATTTAAATCTAAGAAGCGGCAGGGTGGCACTCAACTTGGAATATTTATTTTTGCAACCTGGATACAATTCTTTCTTGGAGTCCATATCAATGGTTGGCAGATCCTTGTACCCAATCATATCCTTTTTTGGGCCCTTGAAATATGCAATCATAGCAGGAAAATCTGGCATATCAAGATCGTCGTCATCTGCGTCACATCTTGGTTTTCCAGTGGGCGTTTCGGCTTTCCGGTGTTCCATTGGTAGCTTGATGCCTCTGCCCCGATGTTAGATTCAACATCCATGTGACATTGATTGGGGTTTGGCATCTCACAGCCCTGGGTATCTCCATCCTTGACCTCCTCTTCACCGTGTCTGGTCCAACGTGTATATCTATCCATGAATCCCGGAGAGACTAAGTGCCACTGGACATCTTCAACTTCATGTAACTCTGTATTGGCACAATCAGTACATGGACACGGGATGTAACCCGCATCATCAATTCTCCTCCTTCTACTTTCAGCCAAATTCATGAACTTTGTCACGCCACTGATAAAATCTGCGGTTGTCCCATTCTTCATCCATCAAGATCGTTCCATCTGCACCACACGAATGGTAATTAAAAACAAAAAAATAACACTAATACATGGATTAACTGTTGCCCAAAGATGCATGCATAAATCACAATGTTTTATTTTCATAATTACTAAGGGCGCTCCATATTGTTATCGAGACGTGCAATGAAAAAAATTAATGGCCAGTCAATTTACACGCAGAGTACTAGTACATCACTACCATTAGGAATTGAATACCTTAATTAAGCCACTCACAAAATGAATACCTTAACTAATTTGCCGTGCGGCGACCTCCACCCAGCAGATAGAGAAGGGCGATGCGGCGGCACGCCGAGACAGCAGGGTCGAGGAGCAAAGCTTAGTACGGCTGCCGCCTGAAGTTCGACCTCCACTATCCCGCCATTGACCATGATGGATGTATTCGAATCACGCCGCCACCGACTGAGGGAGTCCTGGACTAAGGGGTCCTCGGGCGTCCAGCGTGTTAGCCATTGGCCGGACTGATGGGCTGCGAAGATACGAAGACCAAAGACTACACCCGTGTCTGGATGGGACTCTCCTTGGCGTGGAAGGAAAGCTTGGCGACTAAATATGTAGATTCCTTTCTTTGCAACCAACCTTGTGTAACCCTAGATCCTCCTGGTGTCTATATAAATCGGAGGACTTAGTCCAGAAGGGACATCATCATAGCCATACAAGCTAGACCTCTAGGGTTTAGCCATTACGATCTCGTGGTAGATCAACTCTTGTAATACTCATATTCATCAAGATCAATCAAGCAGGACGTAGGGTATTACCTCCATAGAGAGGGCCCGAACCTGGGTAAAACATTGTGTCCCCTGTCTCCTGTTACCATCGACCTTAGACACACAGTTCGGGACCCCCTACCCGAGATCCGCCGGTTTTGACACCGACATTGGTGCTTTCATGGAGAGTTCCGATGTGCCGTCATCAAGAGGTTCGATGGTCCTTCAACCATCTACAACAATGCTGCCCAAGGGGAGTTTTCCTCCTCGGACAGATATTCGTGTTTGGCGGTTTCGCTCTGTGGGCCATCTCCCTTGGCCATCTGCAGTAGCTCGAAAGCTATGCCCCTGGCCATCAGGTCAGATTTGGGAGCTTCAACTACGTCGCGGACATTCGTGGGGACTTGATCTTCACCGCATTCGAGACCGTGGCTACCACTCCTGGCCACCCCAAGGGACATGACCTAAATATGTCATCGGACTGCATTCAGGAGACAGCTCCCATAACCGCTCTAGCCTTAGATCCGGAGCAGGCTGTGCCATCCAAGGATGGGAAGCTCAACCCTGCCAGGAGGCCACAGACTCCATGGCGTTGGAGACGCACATAGACTTGATCTCACACGATACATTTGCCACTTGAACTCCGGACTTGTTTCTGGTCGTAAGTTCTGAATCATGTGAGCCCGCGGACGCCAAACTTGATCGTTTATCGATCTTCAGCGCCGTAGACATCTTCCAGCACTTGCCTTTGGGCGACATGCTAAACTCATTAAAGAACCTGTCCTTGATGGGGGACACACAGCCGAACTATGCTCGGTTGGAACTAGGGGCTGGTGATGGAGTATCTTGCTTCCCACCCGCCACCCATTCCATAGCCACTGTCGAGGGCTCAACCGACATGCTCGATTATGGCTCCGAAGACTTCAACGATATAGATGACAATGCTGAAGAAGAGCAGGGCCGAAACCCGCCACTCACCGGACGTGGGACGGTCACTTCTTCATACGACGTATACATGGTGGATACACCTAAAGAAACTAACGACAATGACAAAGAAGATCCAGTTGAGGATAAACCTCCTGAGACACAACCCATACGTCGGCGTCAGCAGCGCCGCTCTAAGTCACGTCGTGCAAAAGATAGTAATACCGACACCGGAGAAAACAACACCCTGGACGATGCCGAATACAATGAAGCCCCTGTTGGGGCTACATCCGGACAGGATGAACTGGAGGACGGGCACGATAGCCCGCATGAACAGGCCATACATGAAGACTCGGAGGACAGTAATTATCTTCCGCTCTCCAAGGATGAGGAGAGCCTCGACGACGAGGATTTCATCGCTCCTGAGGAACCTCTTGAGTAGGAGCGCTTTAAACGCCGGCTATTTGCCACGGCAAGGAGCCTGAAAAAGAAACAGCAGCAGCTTCAAGCTGACCAAGACCTTCTCAAGGATAGATGGATAGACATCCAAGTGGCCGAAGAATACGGCCCCAAGCACACAACTAAGGGTTACCCTAAGCACATATTGCTACCTTAGTTCAATGAGGAGGCGCCGGCACTCGTACCACGTGGTCAGGACAACGCGACAAACCGACCACTATGCAGTGGGATAAAGCGGCAGATCAAGCCAAACAACAGCCCGCCTTACCCCAATTAAAAAACAGAGACAAAACAGCTCGGGGTCATACATACGACCCTCGTCAGAACCTGGATGGTAGAACACGACACAACAGGTCGATCTACGGATCGCGAGGGCGTGCCTCGACACGCGACGTCGGCTACCAATTCGGACGGGACAACTCTAGTTATGCCCAGGCCGAAAACTACAGATGGACTCCATCTGAGCTACGTCGCGACGTGGCCCTATATAGAGGCGTCGTGCACCAACTCCGCTTCACTAACGAAGTAATGAAGCATGAATTCCCAGAGGGGTTTAGACCCGTGAATATTGAATCGTATGATGGAACAACCGATCCCGCGGTATGGATCGAGGATTTTCTTCTCCATATTCACATGGATCGCGGAGACGACCTTCATGCCATCAAATACCTCCTACTAAAACTCAGAGGACCAGCAAGGCACTAGTTAAACAGTCTGGCTGAAAACTCTATCGGCATCTGGGAGGATCTGGAATACGCTTTCGGTGACAACTTCCAAGGTACATATGTACCGCCACCAGACGCCGATGACCTAAGTCACATCATCCAACAGCCCTGAGAGTCAGCCAAAACACTCTGGACTAGGTTCTTAGTTAAAAAGAACCAAATCGTAGACCGTCCGGACGCAGAAGCCCTAGCGGCCTTTAAACACAGTATCCGTGACGAGTGGCTCGCCCGCCACCTCAGTCAGGAAAAACCAAAATCCATGTCAGCCCTTACCGCTCTGATGACCGTCTTTTGCATGGGAGAAGACAACTGGCTCACCTGTAAAAGCAACAGTGCCAGCGACCCAGGCACTTTCGAAGTTTAAGACGGCAACGGGAAACCACCATGCAACAAGCACAAACGTGGCAATAGTAATGCGGGAGCACACGACACAGCGGTCAACACCAAATTCAGCGGCCCCAAAGCCGGTCAACGGAAGAAGCCATTCAAGGCAAACAGAGACGGACTATCCAATTTGGATAAGATATTGGATAAGCCCTGCTAGATTCACCGCCACCCAAATAAACCAGCTAACCACAACAATAGAAGTTGTTGGGTCTTCAAGCAGGCTGGCAAGTTAAACACCGAATACAAGGGGAAGAAGCCGCCCAGTGACGGCGACGGCGACGAAACTTGCCAACCAAACACCGGGGATCATAAGCAGTTTCCCCACGAAGTAAAGACAGTGAACATGGTACACATGGCACCGTCTCCAATAGGGGAACACATGGAGCGTTCTCTTCATGCAGAGGATCACACTACAACTATCTCAGCCGAACTACACAGCGGGGGCATTACATCACATACCTCGTCGGCCATTAAGCCACCGGTCTCCATTCAACATGACCGTTCAAAACCCATACAGGACTAGCAGTTCGGCTTCCACCGTCTGCATCATATACCTGGAAAACCTTTACCGTGCATACATAACTACGCACGTAAAATACCCTGGGCACCGGCGAAAGCACAACACGGACGGACCTGAAAGTACTCCCATAACTTTCCTTTTTAAATTATTTTTCTTCTTTTTTTCTTTCTTGTTTCCCTCCACAGGTGGCTGAATGGCTGCCCTCGGGCTCTAGTGGAGTTCGGGTTTGTACACTCACTTAAGGGCTATTTCTGTCAAGGAGTCCCTTCACCGAGGACAGGCGGCGCAGACGTGTGACAGGAGGTCCAAAATAACTTTTTATAGACCGCACTCTCTATTTCGAGCCTATAAGGTCCCTTTTTCCTCTGCCTTCGACCCCTGGCATGTCAAATAGCCGGGGTTGTGGCTTTGTTATCTATATACACGATTGGCACATCACTCAGATCCCAGTAAAAACAAACCATTCTTTTCTAAAAGGACCGAGTTTTGCCCCTACGGTTGTCTCAAACGTACATCTCGGCATAACTTGTCAGGGGCTCGGTATGGGAACAAAGGAGTTGCCGACAAGTCCGAACAGCTCTATTGCGCACTTCGGCGTCGCGAGTTTGGCCTTATATGCATCAGCTCTGAATCATGTCTTGGGTCAATAGTTGGGTTCCCCGGTTCCTGTGCCTGCTATCCTACGTTCTGCTCTATCGGCTAGGGTAGTAAAGGGAGAACTACTGCGATTGTGCTTCTGGTTCACCTAAGAAAGCCGAAATCTGACTATCATGATGCGGCGAGAGCTGGTCAACCACTCGATGACTTATCGGAATCTTTCGCGATTCCCTCCGTGTTACACGAAGGACCTCTTTCCAGTCAAATATGTAAACGCATCGCATGAATAAGCCGTATACATACCAGGGGCTATGTCGTAGAATCACCATAAAACTCCTCTAGCTAAGTGAAAGTGCTAACGCCCTAAAGTCTGGTTGCCTGGTTTGCCACATTGACACCTCCTTCACGGACCAAGACGTTGGCTCAAGAGTGATCAAATGCTTTTCCCAACACCCCCGTACTTCCTACGAGGGGGCTGAAGCCGACGACTGGAAACCTTTCAGTTCATGTACAAACGGCCGCACAGGAGGAACAAAAGCCTTTAGGCAAAATCAAAATAAAGATTGATTATAACAATTGTCTTTTACAACTCGTAAAAGATTCACTCGAATATTATGCCTTTCGAACATTGACCCTTTATCAAGCGGGCTGCCTCTAAGACGTCCTCAAAGTAATGCTCTGGCGCGTGATGGTCCTTGCCCTTGGGTGGACCCTGCGCTGCAACATCGACGGCCTTCACCTTCCTCCAGTATGTCTTGACTCGGGCAAAGGCCATCCGTGCACCTTCAATGCACGCCGACCGCTTCACGGCATCGATACGTGGCACCGCATCAGCAAGCCGCCACACCAAGCCAAAATAGCTATTCGGAATCGGCTCAGTCGGCCACGGCTAAAGTATGATGTTCTTCATGGTGGCGCCGGACATCCTGTGAATCTCGGCCCATTGGAACATCTGTTCATTCAGCAGCAGAGGGCATTTTGAAGCACCAAACTGTGACCAGAAAAGCTTCTCCATTGCATATCCCTCTTGCGCTTGGTAAAACCGCGCCGCATTGGATGAACTCTTCGGCGGGTCCAAAAACACGTCTGGAGAGCTCTACACTTGGTTAAGCTCAGCATAATTCAGATCGCCGAACTTCATTTGTAATAAAAATGGCTTACCAGCCGCAATCTCCCCAGCTTGCCGGATCTCCTCACGGGCCACTCTTGATTCGGACCGCGCTTCTTTCGCCTCTCGCAAGGCCTTGTCAAGCTCAGCCGCTTTGGCTTTATTATCCTCCTCTAGGAATTCACAGCGGCTCATAGCATTTTTCAGTTCGAGCGCCATTGAAAATATTTTCTCCTCATCTTGATGCCGAGCAGCTTGTTCAGCCTTTAACTCGGCCGATGCCTTTTCGGCAGCCACATTACTAAACCGGGCCTGCTCCTTGGCCCGGGCCTGCTCTGCCCGAAGATTTTCAACGGTGGCGGCACCATCTGCAGCCATGCACATTCCAGTATGTAACTTTCAGCTTCACGCTTCTATTACAAATACATATATGTAGGATTGCTCCAAATACATACCTTGCGACTCGTAAAAATGCCTATTGATAAGCGCGACATCAGCATCTGCCTCTTCAATCTTGTGTTGCAAATTCGCAGTTTCTACAGTCCGGACAGTTTCCAGGGAGGTCACAGCCTGTGTTCCAATTAATCATATTACTTCTTGGGCATATCATTTGATCCTCTGATCGCCTCCCTCGGGAAGACAATTAGATTATCAGGGGCTACTGTCTATACACCGGTGTATTCTTGAATAAAACACAATCGAACAAATTACTGTACAAATCTCGAAGCCTCTTGGTTGGCCCACAAAGGCCTCATTCAATCTCCTTTTCGTGGCTAGGACCTTTTTGACCACAGTGCCCATCAAGGTACGATGTTCCTCCGAGACGGATGCCTGTCGCAGCATGTTCGTCAATATATCCGGCGCCTCTGGGTCTCCGCAGGCTGCAGTACGGCCTCCCTTTGAAGGAATCTGTTTATTTGTATCCGGCTGTAGAACAGAATGTTCGGGGCCATTATTGTTGGTCCCTGGACCCCAAGCCACGGAAGTATCACCTTCGGGTTGTGTCTTCATCATCCCTCGCACCGCTTGATCGGGAGAGACCCTCCGCGACGACACCTCGAAATCGTCCGCCCTGTTGGGCGAGGAGATTGGCGGAGGTGTCTCGCTTTCCATCATCTTCGAGAGAAGATCCCCCGAGGAAGAGGATCGTTGAAGAAGACTACGTGCCAAACTGCAAAAAACTTATATTCTAGACATTACAAGAAAGGGGCGGGATGTGTTTAAAACACCCTTGTTCACTTACGATTTTGCTTGAGGCTTGTCCTCGTCATGGGACTACGCGATGACGTTGTGCTCCGAGCCCGAGACACCCAACGAAGGCACCTTGCCTCGCTTAGGAGCCTTTTCCTCCCAATCTTTGGAGGCAGCCCTTTTCTTCCCATGGGGGGAAGAGTTGACTTCCCCTTCATTTTTGTCTTCGGACGATGGAATCTAGATTCCTCCAGACGCAATGTTTGGCGCACCTTCGGGATGGGGGCCATCTTTGGTCCTCTCTGCCTTTCTCTCCTTCACAGGTATCTGGTGCGGTGCCGGGGCTAGCATCCTTGTTAATATCGGATCCACTGAACCCTCGGGAAGAGGGGCCGGACACCTAATCAGCTCCGCTTTGTTTATCCAGCCCTGGAAGGAGATAGTTTGCTCAGTAATGTATTACGACATGTTTAAAAAGGGGGGTGTTCGGAAGTCAAGTGCTTACCGGGGTATCCGGATGGTTACAGTCGAGGCCTGTGTCCTCAGTAGTGTCCGGCCAATGTTTTCGTTTTCCAAAAAACAACGGCCACATCCCTTTGTGCGTAATGCCGAAGAAGTGTTGGAGGGTTCGTGGCCCTTCTGGATTAAACTCCCACATACGGAGAGGCCTACGCTAGCATGGAAGGATTCGGCGAATCAGCATTACTTGAATCATGCTAACAAGATTGATGTCCCTCTCTAGGAGGGTTCGGATGCGGCTTTGTGGAGTCCGCACTTCATCAACTAATCCCCAATCCAGCCCCTTGTTGGACCATGATGCAAGATGTAATGGTGGGCTAGGGCGAAACATGGGTGCAGCTACCCACTTGGTGCTTTGAGGCTCTGTAACGTAAAACCACTCTCACTGCCATTGATTGGAAGTTTCGGCTAAAGAGCGTTTCGGTCAAGGAGTGTCGGTGAGCTGGCTGATTACAGCATCGCTGCACTCCACCTGTTCCCCGCCAACTACCTTCGGTTTCACACTGAAGGTGTTGAGCCATAAGCTGAAGTGTGGGGGATTCGGAGGAAGGTCTCGCACATAATTGATCAATGCCGAGACATGGATAAAAGACCCCGGGGCTAGATCATGAAAATCTAGTCCATAATAGAACATTAGCCCCCGGATGAAGGGGTGAAGAGCGAGCCCTAGCCCTCGAAGGAAGTGTGAGATGAACACGACCCTCTCGCCAGATCTAGGGGGCGGGATAACCTACCCTTGAGCAGGAAGCTTGTGGTGGATTTCCGCGGTCCGGTATCTGCCGCTCGAAGCTTCGCAATATCCTCCTCTGTAATGCAGGAAGTCACCCATCAGCCTTGAGGGCTGGGTCCGGACATAATTGGGAAGCTCGAAGTCGAACCCTTAGGTGCTAGAACTCAAGGTTGGAGAGGCTAAGAAGAAGTTTGGCATCAAAAAGGATGGCCCTTGGTTCCTTTATTAAGGCAGTGGGGATTAAACACCTCCTCCTAAGCCTGAAAGCCTGCCTATTCCTAAGGAATGTTTCCAATAGAATGGTTGTGTTACCCGCGCTCGTATTAATGAGAATCCCGCAATAAGGGGACACGATCTCTACTTCGATAGAACGTGCCAATAGCAACCGCGCCTCAAAACATGGAACGGCGGGACAGGAAACGGTTCGAAAAACTAGGCGAGCGTGATGTCACGTTGTAAAAAGTTGATAGCAAATTGGACTCTTGGAACATTATATTCTCTCTGCGGTTGTGTGTGGTGTGTGCGTTATAGGTTTGGACACGTTCAATACGTCCAAAGACTATCTTTTAGTTCGGAAGGAGGAACCCGCCTTGCAATGCCGAAGACAGATCTATGCGCCGGATACGTTGTCATTGAAGCCAGGTTCAGGGGCTACTGAGGGAGTCCTGGACTAAGGGGTCCTCGGGCATCCGACCTGTTAGCCATGGGCCGGACTGATGGGCTGTGAAGATACGAAGACCGAAGACTACACCCGTGTCCGGATGGGACTCTCCTTGGTGTGGAAGGCAATCTTGGCGACTAAATATATAGATTCCTTTTTTTGTAACCAACCTTGTGTAACCCTAGATCCTCCTGGTGTCTATATAAACCGGAGGACTTAGTCCAGAAGGGACATCATCATAGCCATACAAGCTAGACCTCTAGGGTTTAGCCATTACGATCTCGTGGTAGATCAACTCTTGTAATACTCATATTCATCAAGATCAATCAAGCAGGACATAGGGTATTACCTCCATAGAGAGGGCCCGAACCTGGGTAAAACATTGTGTCCCCTGTCTCCTGTTACCGTCGACCTTATACACACAGTTCAGGATCCCCTACCCGAGATCCGCCGGTTTTGACACCGACACCAACCTCGGTGGTTGAGCTCCTCCTATCTCCCATCGCAGACCGAGGATTGACCTCGGTCCCGCTTAGTGCGGCTGCCGCCTAAAGTTTGACCTCCACTATCCTGCCATCGACCGTGATGGATGTGCTCGAATCACACCGGCACCGACCTCGATGATTGAGCTCCTCCTATCTCCCACCGCAAACCGAGGATTGACCTCCTATGATGCCTCCACCGCCCATCGAGCGAGGGTTGACCTCTTCTCTGGTAGCAGCTGCCTAGGCCGCCGTTGCCTTATCTATATGCAGAGCGGTTGTTTTTTTACGAATATCTGCAGAGCGGCTGTTTACACGGTATTAGTGTAACTCAATTATATGTATAGGGTAGTACATCACATACGGTTATGTAATGGCAACCATGTCTCACCTAAGTTGACTTCTCACACGGTTTGGTGTGGAAATCATGTGTGGCGTTGTAATACCTAACACACACAACATGTATAAATTGTGTGCCCTATACAACATATAGTGCCATAAGCAGTTCCCGACCATTAGCTTATCCCCACAGGGTCCCCATTTCACCCAAATCCCTACATAGCCACCAAATTCCCTCATGTGGCACTAGCATTGGGGGAATGCAGGCGAGTGGTGCTGATGGTTTCGGTGCGGCTGCTCCTGCTCGTATCGCCGCCACGACGGCGGTCGCCGTCGAGCACTTGCCTAAGGTCATTAGAAGGAAGGTGTACTATGGATCCAAATCATGCTGTCAGGTTCCAAACTATCCCGATCTTTTTTAGCATGTCCAAAGTAGCTCCTTGTTCAATCCGTCATGAATGAACCCCCCCCCTAGGAAAGCGATCTGCCGCCGGATCCGGAGCATGACTCCAGACTCCCACAACATGAGCTCGACTCCGAGTTTTGCGCCACCAAAAAGCACCAAAATCTGAGTTGTGTGCATGGGCACACTCTCGCTCGACATGTATGCAGGGAGGGATTCGACATTGGCATGCCATTTCTCAGTTGCCCCTTAGAGGTTAGTGCTAGGTTCATCATTTTACTTGAGTCAATGCCACCGCTCATCCTGAATACTATTCACATTGGCAGGGATATGAGGCTTGTGCCTTTGTTAACTGGTTGGATGAAGAATGGCATGGCAGGGTTCGGCGAGTTATCACCAAGATCACAGAAGATAACGTAAAGTTGAAGAAGAAACTGGCCGATCTGGAATGTACAGTTAGTACGATGAAGCAAGAAAGAATCAACCACAGGCAACATATGTGTAGTTGTGGTTGTCGCATTAGCCATGTTCTATGAACTCTTTGTGTCTCATCCCTAGTTCTGGTAATGCCTGGTGCTAACATATGGTGTTGCATCATGTCTACTTTACTCAGAAAATTGAAATGGGGATGACAGAACCCCCAGCACCCCATTAATCCAACTAGGATTTACTAAAATCCTTTTCAACGAACCTGAAATGCCCTTCTAAAATGTTCATCATCTTTGCCTTGGTCGTAAACCTCTAAAAAAATGGTGCACATATTTCTAGGACATCATAGGGTCACTGACTTAAATCATACTCTATTTGCATTTGGGCATTTAAATGCTATAGAATATTTTAGATGTCCAAATAATCCTAAAGTGAAATGTTCCATGTTGGTTATATGCTAAACAGTGGGCATGAGCAGTTTGGTGATTTTTGAAAGTGCCTAAGCATTTTTAGAAAAGCCACAAAGTTGCAGAAAAATATAAAACAGGAAATAAAATAGAGAAAGGAGAAACGTACCTGGAGGCCTGCTACTGTAGTCAGCCCAGCTTCTGAGCAGCCGAACTGAGCCCACCTGGCAGTCCAGCTACCTGGTCTGGCACTGTTGGCCAAGCCCACCAGCGCCACCGTCCTCAAGCTCCTACCAGGAGGACGCCGAGCGCGTGCTTGCCGCCTCCTGGCCACGCGCGCGCCACCTCCTGCCTGCCTGTCTGCGTCCCCGACGTCCTGGACGTCGCCACGCGATCCCCCTCGATCCCCTCTCACTTCCCCTCTCTCCCTAGACCTCCCCCTCCTCTGTTTCTCGCACGCAGCCACCAAGCAGAGCTTGTCGCCGCCGTCCACTGCCATCACGGCCACCGGCCCCCCCTCGCCTTGCTGATGCATCCAGAAGAACCGCTGTCCTCTCCTGAATCGTATACACCAACCAGTTCGACCGCGGAGCCCTGCAGCGTCGTCCTCAAGCTCATCTTCAACCTCCGGCCGCCGGCAACCTCATCATCGATTCGCCGCCGTCCGTGCTTCCCCGAGCTCGCTGACCTTCCCTGTGTGATCCCCGTGAGCCCCTGAACCGATTCCCCCTCTCCTTTTCCTTGTACAGCCGCTGTAGTCATCATATCCATTGAGACCGAAGCTCACCGCCGCCATCCATGGTGCCACCGTGGTAACCGCAGCCACAACTCGCACTTGAGCACTGCCGTGAGCTCAGCAGGTCCCCACGAACCCAACACCGCCGCGCGCAGCTCCTGACTTGCACCACAGCACCCCGCGCCGCTCGGGGCCGAAATCCGGCGCCGCCGCGAGCTCCATTCCGGTGAACTCCGGCCACCCCAGCTCGATCTTCTTCCACCCCTGGATGCGCGCGAAGCCCAGCAACCCATAGCCGCAAACCACGCCCGAACCCATCCCCTGTAGCGTTTTCCCGTGGCGTTTCCGTCATCGGATTTGGTCTCCGCCGGCGAAACTCCGGCGACTGCCGATGTGGCACGGTCATTAGGACTAATCCCCACCATTAGCCACCTCACTGCCACTGACAGCAGGCCCTACCGCTGGGTCAAACCCCATCAGCACGGGTTTTGACCAGGGTTAATTAATGGGTCACTGACCAGTGGGCCCCACTGGTCAGGTTTGACCCCGGTCAGCCGCAGTTGACTTGCTGACGTCATTCTTACTCAATGCTGACGCAGTATTTGCTTTCTGGAAGTAAAATAATCAGAAATGATTTATAAATTTCAGAGAATGCTTTAAACTTCTAAAATTCATAGAAATTCAACCGTAACTCCAAATGAGATAAATTATAAATGAAAAATGATCAGAAAAATCCAATCTATCCATCTGTACCATTGTCATGCATGTTAGCATAACATATGGCTCCTGTTTAGGCAAAATCATATAAAAGGCATTTAAACCTTCACATATGGAGTTTGAATTTGAACCTAGGGTTCAAACCAACTTCATTTAAATTGTTGCTAGTTGCATTAGCTCAAACCACAGCATATCGCCATGTCACATTCATGCATCATATTGTTGCATTGCATTGATTGTGTTTTTTCTCAGTTGCCGGTAATTGCCCCCTCTCGATAGACGCGTTCTGACTATGAGTTCGATGACACCGATGAAGAGCTATACTATCTTCAGAAGTGCTAGGCAAGCAAAACCCCCTTGTTCATTCCAATACAATCCCACTCTCTCGCTCCTGCTCTCTTTTGCTGCATTAGGACAACACCGTTTCAACTGTTACATGCTGCGGTAGCTGAACCCCTTTCCTCTGCATGACCTGTCATTGCCACAGTAATAGATGAAACCCACTAGCATGAGTAGGAATTGTTTGAGCCCTGATGTGCCTACTCATTCATGCTTGTTGTCATGCCTGCTACTGCTTGGAGTTGAGTCAGGTCTGATTCATCGGGAATGAATTGGAATGTGGTGAACATGTCCTACCGTTGAGAGCTAAGTGTGTGAACACAATTTGGTAAAAGTAGCGGTGAGAGGCCATGTAGGAGTACATGGTGGGTTGTCTCATTGCAGCCGTCCTCAAGAACTGAGTTCTGTGTTTGTGATCCATGAACAGTTACTACCACACATTGGGTTCCGGTAACTCGGCCCCTCTCGGCTTATTAATCAACTCGATCTCTGTCCAGGAGTTGCAACTAGTTTCTGGTGTTTGTAGGTAGTTTAGTAGTCTACCAAGTGGCACCCGGTACAGGTGGGCTTGGGATAGACTAGGCACAATGGCACGGTGTACCAAGTGGCACCCGGATGGTGGGCTTGGGAACCCTGCACACATCGTTTGGGGCCGTGAGAGACACCCCGGCCGGATCTCCTTGCGGATGGAACCCGAATAGGCGATAAACCTGGACGAGAGACTTGTTGGTTAGTCAGGTCGTGGCCGACTCCCTCGCCCGGCTTTTGCTTGAAGGTTGCCGAGGTACATGACGTGTACAGGGCGATAAGTGGCGAGAGCGTGTGTGAAGAAGTACACCCCTGCAGGGTTATCATTATCTATTCGAATAGCCGGATTCCTCGGATATGGAAACTTGGACCCCTTGCATAGTTCATAGACAAGTGAAGGTGGATACTCTAAAATGCGCAAGATAAGCGTGAGTGCTATGGATGGCGTTCTCGTAGGGGAACGGGAGCAGATCCATAGTGGTGCATTGGTATGGTGAATTTGTGGACTCGTGTGCGCCACCTCAAAAGAGTTACTTGCAGTCGTAGTTCAGGTTAGCCACTGAATCAAAGCTAGCTTGCTACTGTTAAACTGCACCACCCCTTTTGTTGATACTGATGCATATGTAGATAGTTCCGATGTATGTCTTGCTGGGTACATTTGTACTCACGTTTGCCTATTTTATGTTTTTGCAGAGAGATGTCAGTCTCGCTAGTAGTTCCGCATGGACTTCGACATTTAGCTTGTTACCTCAGCTATGATCTTGTACCTTGGGGAGGGTCTTGTAGATAGTCAGGCTTCTCAGCCTTTTCCATTTGTAGATGTCTGTACTCAGACATGTTAAGCTTCCGCATGTGCTTTGACTTGTATGCTCTGTATGTTGGGTCATGAGACCCATGTTTGTAATTTCTGGCTCCTCGGAGCCTAATGAATAATACTTGAGTCGTAGAGTTATGTTGTGATGACATGTTGTATTTACACATATCGAGCATATTGTGTGTATGATTGAAATGCTTGGTATGTGTGGGATCCAATAACCTAGTTGTTTACCCTTGGTAGCCTCTCTTATGGGGAAATGTAGTCTTGTGCTCCCATGAGCCATAGTAGTCCGCTACAGCCCGGTTCACCGGAGTCCTGCTAGCCCAGCACTACTGCTCCGGAACACTTGACTGGCCGGCATGTGATTCACTTCGTTCCTGTGTCTGTCCCTTCAGGGAAATGTCATGCGGTGACATCCAGAGTCCTGCCTAGCCTGCTACAGCCCGGGTTCCCGGAGTACTGTTAGCCAGTGCTACAGCCCGGATTCACACGCTGCCGACCGACATGCTCGATGTTGATTCATGTATGCCTGTCCCCGTAAGTTAGTGCCACTTTGGGTTCAGGACTAGTCATGTCAGCCCGGGTTCTCTGTCATATGGATGCCAGCGACACTATCATATACGTGAGCCAAAAGGCGCAAACGGTCCCGGGCCATGGTAAGGCGACACCCGTGGGAATGCCGTGCGTGAGGCCGCAAAGTGATATGAGGTGTTACAGGCTAGATCGGTATGACTTAGAATCGGGGTCCTGACACTTTGCAATGATGATTAGGGCTTTTGTTTGACAGTACTGCTAAAGCACATCTAGATGTGCTCGAAGTAATGCACATCTAGGTCCTATGTCATTGATATTACGCTAAGATTCATGCAGATATTTTCCTATGTAGTTTGATTATTACAGGCTTTATCAATAAGAAGAGCTCAATGTATTGCTTGCCAACTGTGCTACTCCGTTCGTACCAGTACACATGCATAATCCCAAAACTCGTTCCTTGTTTTTATCCTACAAAAAGAAACCAGCCAAATAGCCAATAGGAGTCCTGCGCAACCTCGGGAATTTGGAGCGACTAGGTACAAATAATTGCGGTTGATTATATCAGCGGTAAGATAATACGTCAACCCCCGCTTCAATTGGTATTTCCTCTTCTCTACATACCCCGATTAAGTGTCCACCATCTTCATCATCCCCGGTAGGCCACGCTACACACTGGCACACAATCTGTAGCCATGTCGAGTGACAGCAAGGATGATAGTTCGGCCAGCAGTTTGGCGCCCGATGATAGGTCAACATCGGATTCATCCCTCTCTCCTTCCATGAGTCTGGCGTCAAGCCTAGACCTCGATTATATCTGGATCATGGAAGGGACGCTGCCTCCGGAGTTGTCAGACGACAGCCAGATGGACGAGGAGCCATCGAAGGACGAAGAAGAGGATGACGATGATGATGATGAGGAATTGTCGAACGAGGAGGAGGAGGATGACTACAGCAACGATGATCATGACGACGACGGCGATAAAAAGCCAACGGCCAACGGCAAGAAGTGTCCTTGCCAAGAGAATGTCGCGGGGCCATCTAACAACAACAACAACAAGAAGGACTAAATTAAGCAGACTGTATATATCTCTGTTTTCGTTCGCTGATATTAATTTGTTATCTCCGTTTATCCTGTCAATCTCATCGTAGACGGTTAGTAATACTTATTCGAGAGAGATCTTCTACATTATCGCCCATACATTGGTTTGTTGAACTATGTGCCCTGACAAGCACACAATTAACAAAAAAAGACCATATGGCTATCTATAATGATCGGACACAATTCTGATTACCGACCAGTTTGTCGTGAATCACGCACATCTTGTTACACCGAATTTTTTGTGTTCACCTCGATCGTGGCAAACGGTTCATCTAAGCGAAATGTATGCCGTATATCACACACACCATGATCTAGCTGCCCGTTTCTGTTGTTTTGTCTCATCGCAAATGGTTCGTATGGATCAACCGTATGCCCAACATGGCACAGGCAACTAAAATCTAAACCGTCTTTGATGTATCATTCATCGCAAACGTTTTGTGTCTTTTTTGATGGGTTTTTACATCATTGTTTGCGGTTAATGCATCGCACACAGTTTCATCGAAGGGTCTCTGATCGTAGTGTCGCGTTAGCAGCATCCTGCAGTAGTAGATGGGCGAGCGTGACCATTTGAGTGGCTTCCAAGACTCTGCTATCGGCTCCATGGCATTGTCCTCACGCGCGCACCTTTTAAGTTGGTGGTGAGAGGAGTGCAAAGATGCACCCCCGTCAATGCACAGGGCGCCAATAGCCTTCTGGAATTCCAGCTCGCTGGTTTCCTCTTCATCACCTCCATCACTCTCATCATTGCAAACTTCCTTCTCTCAACCCCTGGCGGGTTTCCCTTGGTTCGGAAAAGCCTTGCCGGGGCGATTTGCTTCACCACCTCGGCCCTTCCCGCCAGTGCCATTCTAACCTTTTTCCTTATCATGCTTCTCATATTCAGCCATCTGCCACTTGACAAGCTACTCAACCTGATGACACTCTTGAAGATTGTGGGCCTTGGTCCGCTGAATCTTGCAGTACGACCCATCGCCTTTCCCAGCCCTTTCGGCAGCCGCATTCTCTCGGCAGTCAACACACATGGCGGCTTCCTTGCCGGGGGCCTTGGCCTTAGCCTTCTTGCCGGTACTAAGCATACCTGATCCTTCGAAGTTATCACTGCCTTATCCTTGTGCCTCTTGTTGCGCTTCTTGCTCTTCTTCTAGCTGGTGGACTCGTCGTCATCCTCTGAGTCGATGTCAACGCAATCTTCCTCTCAGGGAGTTTCCTTCCCTCCTCCACCCGAGCGCATTTGTCCACCAAGGTGTAGAGCTCCTTCACAGTCTTGGGCAACCACATATTCATCTTGGAACATATCATGTGGTTGCGCACATTGGACTGGAAGGCAGCTATCACAACCGTCGGGTGGATATTTGGGATATTTCTGTGGACTCTGCTGAATCTCTACAAGTACTTGCGGAGAGTCTCTCCTTCTTTCTGCTGGAGGAGCTTCAAGTTGTTGGGTCGTCCTGGTTCTTGTGGCCGCCTGTGAAGGCGCCAATGAACTCATGGCACAGGTCAGCCCATGACGAAATGGAGTTCTCCGGCAGGTGCATCAGCTAAGACCTCACATTAGACATGAGTGCCAGAGGGAAGTAGTTGGCGAGCACCTTCTCATCCCTTCCCCGACAGCTTGAACATGGATGGTGTAGATGCTCAAGAACTCTGTCGGGTTCAGCCTCCCATCATACTTCTCGGGTATCTCTGGCTTGAACGTGCGAGCGGGTGGCCAATGGACTTAACGCGGCTCAAGAGTAAAGGCAAGGCACTCAACCTTCAAAGGCAGACACCCGCCATCCACGAGCGCGGGGCATCTCACCCATTGGTCCGACGATGGTGGTCGCAGTGTCGCTCGACGACCACGCGCGCTCCTCCCCTCCGCATGTACTTCGGGGCTCTCCATTGGCCTGGCCGTGCTCGAGGGTCAGAAGAGGAAATCGAGACATCATCGGGGTCTTGATTTTGCAGCTCCTGTGCTGGTTGCCATGGTGGGGACTGCACCGTCAGGGTGAACCCTTTTGTACGGCCAACAGCGCGAGCCATTATCGTTGCTTGGGAGGCCGCAGCGGGCCGGCTCGCTGTGAGCCACCAGCCTTGGCGAACCAAACAGACTCTAAATGGTGTCTCTCCATTCATCCATCTGATCGGCCACCGGTAGGAACCTCAACAGCAGCTGGACCCACGCCATGGACTCTGTAGCGGTGCTTGGCATCGGGGAGGATGATGTAGATCATACCATCGCCTGGCTTCTGACAGTGCCAGCGGCTACTGCGGTGTGCCCTCACTATTGCGAACTAGCCACTTGGATGGCATGGTGACACGGTGAAGGCGCTTGAGGGCTAGTAGCTCCATTGGGCACAGTGGCTGGGTCACCCCGCTCCGGCGAGGCACGCGCCCTGCGGTCGCACCCATGGCGGGGGCGGCCGGAGGGTGGTGATTCGTCCCAGACCGGGTGCCACCATTGTGGTTGTCCCCTTCGACGAGGGTAAGAGGTACAGATGGAATTACTCCTTCGTTCGTACCTCGTGGAGCATGATCACTAGGATGTTGCTGATGCTGCTCTCCTCCAGTGCTGCTCTCCTGCTTCGGCCGCGGGGGAGGTGGTGATGACGCCGCCTGCGTCGACCACGTCCACTGCGGCACCCGCATCCTCGTGCGCCTCCGTGCTCCCCGCGGCGTTGGTGGCCGCAGGCGGCGGAGCCTTCGAGCTGGACGGGTGAGCTGTGGCACCGGGCTTCTTCTTGAGCGCCATAGTCGATGGATCCGTCGATGATGAAAATGGCGATGCAGATGACGCGCTGCTCACGCTTTCAGTTTCGTGCAAGCGTCCCCCTACCTGCCTTGCAAAAGATGTCGTGGGAAACCACGACCACCTATGGGACCAAGGCCCCCTTTCTAGTTCGGCGGGGGGTTGGCACATTGCACAAAGAACAAAGGAGCGTGGAATAGCACGGCAGAGATCACGCGGGCAGTCTTTACCGAGGTTCGGGCCGCCGTGAGGCGTAAAACCCTACTCCTGCTTTGGTGGATTGATGGTGGAAAATGGTGGTGAGCACAACACGCTTGCATGGCAGGGTTTGCCTAGGAGCAAGAGCGACTATGCGCGTATGAGTCTGTGAGGGCGTGGTTTAGCCAACCAACTCTCCAACCCTTTCTGCGGTTGCCTTGGGTCTCCTTTTATAGGTCAAGGGGTCACCACACTGGCAAATTAGTCATTATGCACTGATTAGATAGCGAGCAATGCTATCATACCTAACTCTGCAGGCTGACAGAGTGCATTAAATGCGCCGCTCAATGTCACATCGCAGCTTGCCCGGCAGGGCCTGCCGGGCTATTTTGCTAGCTCCGCGCCTGCTTGCTTGACACGTCTAAGGACGGGTGTCATTTGGAGGTGTTTCTTGTAGAAAGTGGCTGCCATGTGGCAAATAGCAGCCACTTAGTCACTTTGGAGCTTGACAACACATTGATCGATGACGTTCATCGTGATGAGGTGGTGCGGTGGAGTGGTTCTGCCTCCGTAAGCCCTGGCAGGCCTGCCGGGATGGTCCGAAGGCTTGCTTCCGGGGGTAACTTCATCCTTGTCAAGCTCTCCTACCCGGCAAGGGAGGTTTTTCCCTTTGCGATATCTTGCTTCCCTGGCTCTTCTTGGTCTTCCTGATCTATACTTGGATCCTTCAAAGGATTGATTCCTTGTGCTCCAATCTGACCTTGGTATTGTGATCTTGTTCTCGTGCCTGTGCAGAGTCTGGGAAACTGACCCAGGGTTTTTTGCATCGACAGTGGGATAGACAAGGTTGGTTCTTCATTGACCCTTCGTGGGTGGAGCCCGCCGTGGACTCGCACAACCGTTTCCCTTTGTGGGTTGAAGTCTCCATCAAAGTGGACGTATGATAGCACCACCTATCGGAACCACGCCAAAAATCTCCGTGTCTACATTGCGTTTGCCTTCTCCAAACCCTTCCCTTTACCTTCATATGCAAAGCTTTACTTTCCGCTGCTACACTCTTAGAATTGCATGTGTAGGTTGGTTGCTTGACTTGTGCTAAGTAGCTAAAATCTACCAAGACTTAAAATTGGGAAAAGGCTAGATTTTTATTTGGTCAAGTAGTCTAATCGCCCCTCCTCTAGAACTACTTTCCATCCTACAGTTTTCCCTAAGCCCTAGCACATTGGTCCCACCGAGTTGTTCCAGTTGGTCCAACCAAGATTCCTAATGTTCACATTTTGAACTAAATCGATCTCACCAAGTTCATCTATTCGGTCTGATCGGGTTGGGTCAAATGTGTGTTACGGTTGGATTTTGTGTGGAAGCTATATATACCGCTCCTTGATGACCCACAAGTATAGGGGATATATCGTAGTCCTTCCGATAAGAGTGTCGAACCCAACAAGGAGCAGAAGGAAATGACAAGTGGTTTTCAATAAGGTATTCTCTGCAAGCACTGAAAATATCGGTAACAGATAGTTTTGTGATAAGATAAATCGTAAGAGGTAACAAGTAAATAAAGTAAATAAGGTGCAGCAAGGTGGCCCAATCTTTTTTGTAGCAAAAGACAAGCCTCGATGAACTCCTATATAAAGCAAAGCGCTCCCGAGGACACATGGGAATTGTTCTCAAGTTAGTTTTCACCATGCTCATATGATTCGTGTTCGTTACTTTGATAATTTGATATGTGGGTGGACCGGTGCTTGGGTGTTGCCCTTCCTTGGACGAGCCTGCCACTTATGATTAACCCCCCTCGCAAGCATCCGCAACTATGAAGGAAGTATTAAGGTAAACCTAACCATATCATGAAACATATGGATCCAAATCAGCCCCTTACGAAGCAATGCATCAACTAGGGTTTAAGCTTATGTCACTCTAGCAACCCATCATCTACTTATTACTTCCTAATGACTTCCCCTAGGCCCAGATAATGGTGAAGTGTCATGCAGTCGACGTTCACATAACACCACTAGAGGAGAGACAACATACATCTCATCAAACTATGGAACAAATACTAAATTCACATGATTACATATAACAAGACTTCTCCCATGTCCTTAGGAACAAACGTAACTACTCACAAAACATATTGATAATCAAGATCAGAGGAGTATTGATTATCTTTAAGGATATGAAAATATAATCTTGCACCGGATAAGCCAACTAGTATCAACTACAAGGAGTAATCAACACTACTAGCAACCCACAGGTACCAATCTGAGGTTTTGGGACCAATATCGAATACAAGAGGTGAACTAGGGTTTGAGAGGAGATGGTGCTGGTGAAGATGTTGATGGAGATTGACCCCCTCTCAATGAGAGGATCGATGGTGATGACGATGGCGATGATTTCCCCCTCCCGGAGGGATATTTCCCCGGCAAAACAACTCCGCCGCAGCCCTAGATTGGTTCTCCCCAGGTTCCGCCTCGAGACGGCGGCACTTCGTCCCGGAAGATTCCTTTTGATTTTTTCCAGGTCAAAACACACCATATAGCCAAAGATGGGCACCGGAGGCCTCCCAGGGGGCCCACAAGGTCGAGGGGCGCACCCAGGGGGTATGGCGCGCCCTCCACCCTCGTGGTTGGCTGGTGGCCCCTCTCTAGTACTTTATTCACCCAATATTTTTTATATATTCTGAAAACATGCTCCGTGAAGTTTCAGGACTTTTGGAGTTGTGCAGAATAGGTCTCTAATATTTGCTCCTTTTCTAGTCCAGGATTCCAGCTGCCGGCATTCTCCCTCTTCATGTGAACCTTATAAAGTAAAAGAGAATGGGCATAAGTATTGTGATATAATGTGTAATAACATCCCATAATGCAGTAATTATCAACATAAAACCATGATGCAAAATGGACTTATCAACTCCCCCAAGCCTAGACCTCGCTTGTCCTCAAGCGAAAGCCGATATCGATAAATATGTCCACATGTTTAGAGATAGAGGTGTCGATATGTCACGGTATATCCACAGCCACCTATGGGACCAGGAGGCCCCTTACTGGTTCAGCAGGGGGACGTCGCATTACACAAAGAGCAGACTAGCGCACGACAGCACGACAGAGAGCACACAAGCAATTTACCGAGGTTCGGGCCGCCGTGAGGCGTAAGACCCTACTCCTACTTTAGTGGATTGATGGTGGAATGAAGATGGTGGAACGCAGTACACTTGCCCGGCAGGGATTGCCTTGGGGCGATAGTGACTATGCGCATATGGTGGTGGGGGTTCGTCAACTCTCTAACCCCTCCTACGGGTGCCATGGGCCTCCTTTTATAAATTAAGGGGTCACCACAATGGCAAAGTAGTCATTATCCACTGATATGATAGCAAACAGTGCTATCATACCTAACTCTACGGGCTGACAGGGTGCATTAAAAGCACCACTCAGTGTCACACCACTGGTTGCTCAGCAAGGCTTGCAGGGCTATCTTGCCAGCTCCGCGCCTATTCTCTTGACACGTGGCAGGAGGGGTGTCATCTGTGGGGTTCTTCCATAGGAAACGGCTGCCATGTGGCGAATGGTTGCCACTTAATCACCTTGCGGCTTGACACCGCACCGATTGACGATGTGGGTCGTGCTTGAGTGGTTGGTGGGGTGGTCTTGCCACCACGAGCCCTGGTAGAACTTGCTAGGGTGACTAGGTTGCCCGCTTCTGGTGGTGGCCTCGCCCCATACCGAGCTCGCCTGCCCGGCAAGGGAGGCCCTTCTCTTGTTGATATATTCCTCCTCTGGCCTGATCCTAGTCTCTCTGAGCTGCATGCTGGTTCTTTGAATCTCTTGGTGTCCGGACCCCGATTCCAAGTCACATCGATCTAGTCGGTAACACCTCATATCACTTTGCGGCCTCATGCACGGTATTCACACGGGTGTCGCCTTACCATGGCCCGGGACCGTTTGCGCCTTTTGGCTCATGTATATGATAGTGTTGCTAGCATCCATATGACAAAGAACCCGGGCCGACATGACTAGTCGTGAACCCAAAGTGGCACTAACTTACGGGGACAGGCATACATGAATCAACATCGAGCATGTCGGTCAACAGCATGCGACTTCGGGCTGTAGCACTGGGCTAACAGGACTCCGGGAACCCGGGCTGTAGCAGGCTAGGCAGGACTCCGGATGTCACCGCGTGACATTTCCCTGAAGGGATAGACACAGGAACGAAGTGAAACACATGTCGGCCAGTCAAGTGTTCCGGAGCAGTAGTGCGGGGCTAGCAGGACTCCAGTGAACCAGGCTGTAGCGGACTACCATGGCTCATGGAAGCACAAGACTACATTTCCCCATATGAGAGGCTACCAGGGATAAACAACTAGGTTGTCGGATCCCACACATACCAAGCATTTCAATCATACACACAATATGCTCGATATGTGTAAATGCAACATGGCATCACAACATAACTCTACGACTCAAGTATGTATACATTAGGCTCCAAGGAGCGAGATAACACAAACATGGGTCTCATGACCCAACATTCAGAGCATACAAGTCAAAGGACATGCAGAAGCTTAACATGTCTTAGTACAGACTTCTACAAATGAAAAAGGCTAAGAAGCCTGACTATCTACCAAATCCTGCCGAGGGCACAAGATCGTAGCTGAGGTATTAAGCTAAATGTTGAAGTCCATGTGGAACTACTAGCGAGACTGAAGTCTCTCTGCAAAACATAAATTAAGCAAACGTGAGTACAAATGTACCCAACAAGACTTACATCAGAACTAACTACATATGCATCGGTATCAACAAAGGGGGTAGTGGAGTTTAACTGCAGCAAGCTAGCTTTGACACAGTGGCTAACCTGAACTACGACTTCAAGTAACTCTTTTGAGGTGGCGCACACGAGTCCATAAATTCACCATAGCAATACACCACTATGGATCCGCTCCCGTCTCCCTGCGAGAACGCCATCCATAGCACTCACACTGATCTTGCGCATTTTAGAGTATCCACTTTCACTTGTCTATGAACTATGCAAGGGGTCCAAGTTTCCATATCCGAGGAATCCGGCTATTCGAATAGATAATGATAACCCTGCAGGGGTGTACTTCTTCACACATGCTCTCGCCACTTTCCACGATGTACACATCGTGTATCTCGACAACCTTCAAGCGGAAGCCTGGCGAGGGAGTCGGCCACGACCTGACTAACCAACAAGTCTCTAGTCCAGGTTTATCGCCTATTCGGGTTCCATCCGCAAGGAGATCCGGCCGGGGTGTCGATCACGGCCCCAAACGATATGTGCAGGGTTCCCAAGCCCACCATTCGGGTGCCACTTGGTACACCGTGCCACTGTGCCTAGTCTGTCCCAAGCCCACCTATACCGTGTGCCACTTGGTAGACTACTAACACTAACTACAAACACCAGAATCTAGTTGCAACTCCTGGACAGAGATCAGGTAGATTAATAAGTACAGAGGGGCACTTAAGCATTCCAATGCATGGTAGTAACTGATCGTGGATCACAAACACAGAACTCAGTTCCTGAGGACGGCTGCAATGAGACAACCCACCATGTACTCCTACATGGCCTCTCACCACTACCTTTACCAAATCATGTTCACACACTTAGCTCTCAACAGTAGGACATGTTCACCACATACCAATTCATCCCCGATGAATCAGACCTGACTCAACTCTTAGCAATAGCAGGCATGACAAACAAGCATGAATGAGTAGGCACATCAGGGCTCAAACAATGCCTACTCATGCTAGTGGGTTTCATCTATTTATTGTGGCAATGACAGGTCATGCCGAGGAAAGGGGTTCAACTACCGCAACATGTAACAGTTGAATCGTTGTTGTCCTAATGCAGTAAAAGAGAGCAGGAGCGAGAGAGTCGGATTGTATCGGAATGAACAAGGGGGTTTTGCTTGCCTGGCACTTCTGAAGATAGCATTGAGTCTTCATCAGTGTCAACGATCACAACGTCGGAACAACGTCTACCGAGGGGGAACAACACCGGAAAATAGAGAAGAAACACGATCAATGCAATGCATAGTATGATGCATGATCATTACATGGCAATATGATGTGATTTGGACTAATGCAACAGGAAGTTATTTTGGTTGAAGTGGAATTCAAAGCTATATCAAATTCCAACTCCAAATCTATTATCAAACTTGTCCTAATCATGTTTCATCCTAAACAGTGAGGTTAACTTGCTCAAACATGCATGAAAATAGTACAGATGGATAGATTGGATTTTTCTGATCATTTTTCATATATAATTTATCTTATTTGGAGTTATAGATAATTTTCTATGATTTTTAGAAGTTTTGGGCATTTTCTAGAATTTCCTGATTTGTTTAAAATCCAGAAAGTCAATTACTGCGCCATGCTTGCGTCAGCAAGTCAAGAACACTGGCTGGAGTTAAACCTGACATGTGGGGTCCACATGTCAGTGTCACAGAGTTAAACAGGTGTGTGTTTAGCCTAATTACAAGATTAGTGGGCACTGGGGCCCACAGTCAGTGGAAGTGAGGTGGCTAATTAGGGGGATTAGTGCTAACGACCACGCCACGTTGGCTCTCACCGGTGGTCCGCCGGCGGTGACCAAAGCTACGGCGGAAGGTCGCCGGGGCTGCGCTATAGGCGGCGGGTGGACACGCGAAGGCCACCAGAAGATAGCCCGCACACGCTCGCATCTAGCTGGCTGCTCGGGAGGCCGTGGGGTCGCCGGAAACGATGGCCATGACCATGGAGGCGGCGGACGGAGTTCGGGCATCGACCGAGTCAACGCCTCAAAGCACGTTAGGAGCAGCGGTTGGGTTTTTTGAGCTCCTGGAGACGCGCTGAGCGCGTTGCTATGCTCGATCGTGAGGGGAAGAGCTCAGGAGCACGGGCCTGCAGGCCATGGCGGATGGCGGCGTCGGAGCTCACGGGGTACTGCGCTGCGACACAAGGACGA
This sequence comes from Triticum urartu, assembly GCF_003073215.2. Lineage (NCBI taxonomy): Eukaryota > Viridiplantae > Streptophyta > Magnoliopsida > Poales > Poaceae > Triticum > Triticum urartu. The sequence goes on along the minus strand of NC_053027.1, from coordinate 229,893,551 downwards.
TGAGGGGAGAAGGAGGGAAAGGGACCAGGGCTCACGGCGAGGTGAAGGGTGCGCACAGCGGGGCTGGGGACGACCCGGGTGGCGCGAATCGGCGCCGGCGATCTCGATGGCCCGAGGAAGAAGATGACAACGTCGAGGGCGTTGCAGTCCTTCCCAGCTCATGTGGCTCGGTGGAGTTGACGGGGACGGCGTGGTGGATCTCTGGAGCATGTTGGATGGGCGAGGGAGGGCTGATGGCCATGGCAACAACAAGCGGCGGCGACGGCAGCGCTCGGCCATCTTGAGGGGAAGCAGAGGAGCGAGGGGAGAGAGAACCAGAGAGCGAGGGGCTTCATGGCCGTCTCCGTGGCGCGAGGACAGGGCGAAGGGGAAGCAGGAGGTGGAAGCAGGAGGTGGAGCTTGGTTGCGCGCGCATCGACACGACGTCGTCCTCCTGGCAGAAGCTAGGAGACGACTGGCAGGAGAGTTGGTGGGCTGGGCCAACTTGGCTAGCTCCAGGTAAGTGGCTGGGCTTCTCTCTCTCTGTCCTTTTCTAATTTTCTTTCTGTTTTTCTCTCTCTTTTTCCACTGTTTTCAAATTCAAAACAAAATCCAAACAGTGCCAATAAACCTTCGAATATTTTTATGTTGCTAACTGGATTGTTCCTGATGCACATAAAATATTTCAAAGTTATTTTAATATATATATTCTATATATTAAGAATATAGATCCAAATTCAAATATAATATGATTTAAATCCAATGTCCCAAACTATTCCATAAAATTTTTCCAGAATTTTGGTTTGATGTATAGCTCTTTCCAAAATTACCAAAACTATTTTTAGGGCATTTTGGCTTCACTAAATGCATTTTTAGGGTTCTTGCCCTTTATTTAAAATTTCGAGGCTGCCACTTTCCTCAATTCAAGTTTCAAAAATTAGACATGATGCATGAGTGCTCTATCATGCAACTAATACAAGCAATATTCTAGGGCTGTCACAACTCGCCCCCACTAAACAAGAATCTCGTCCTGAGATTCAGGACGTGAGGTAAGAAGGCAGACGGGACACGGAACTAACACAGTCTTCACGGTCCATGTTGCACTTCGTAAGAACGTTGATTCGATCATCATCTTTGATTACGACATCCTTTCTTTCGAGAACTTCGTCGAACATGGCGAGAAGAGAGCAAGACAACCTCACAAGAATGGATCATCGATCTTAATGAACACAAGATCAACTCACGGAATGAGACGTAGAAACATCCCTTGAGCTAAGACGCAAAACACACATTAGAGATGATGGATGAGAAACATATGACAAAGGTTCAAATTGGTAGGCGACAATTCCATGCTGGAGTAGGATAGTGCATGGTTTTCAAGGTAGTGAGGAGATAATTTCCATGATTCCATAACGGGATACCTCGGGGAAGGTCACTCGTAGAATTATTCCCTTAAGTGGCAAAAAGAATAAATTTTGATACCGAGATCATTGAAACTCTCTATACTAGCCTAAGGAAAATCAAAATTGATCGGTTGAATGAATTCAAAAGAATGGCATACTCAGTTTGGAGACGAAGCTAGAGTTATAGGACAACTCGGCAACGGAAGGCACATTCCAATTGATACCGAGGATATAACCCAGTGACTGAGCGTGCTCTCAAGAACTTGAGCATTTCCGTATTCATCAAGGTTTTACCAACATCCGTGCCGAGGATCCTTGCAACACATCATACTACCATGAGGAACGGTGATGGAGGATGCAGATGCAAGGAGGACATCACTTTCTCAGATTTTTCCTTAGCAATGCCAAAGAAGCAAATCTGGATGATCGACCGAGAGACATTTAGCACTCCGCTTCTAATGTTCTCCTTGATGTACCAGCTTAACTCAATATCATTTGTTATCTGGAACATCAAACAAGGGTCTGACTTCGGGGGAACAAACATCCATAAGGATCAACTTTTAGTATAGATCATACGAAATCCTCATGGAGAAGATTGTCAAATTGCTTAATCAGGAAGCTACAATAATAGATCTTTCGGCTAGGTGTGTCGGCCAACATCAACCTTGTCGGGACCTACATCATAGATCATGGAAAAGTTCCAACCATCATATCTGCCCGAGATTCAGATCCGGTTGGTAACGGAATATTTCAGACAACATGTCTGGAAAAGAAAGTTTGCAACACAAATCGACGAGATGACATTGCGAGATTCTCGGGAATGAGCTACGATAGCAAGCTCCAAAACACGAGCTAGTTCTGCTACATACACGTGAGCATGTTGTCCAAGACAAGAATGACCACATAGTAGTCTTATAATACAACACTATCAAGTTCAGGTTAGGTTCCATCATCAAGGATTTCGAAGTCTTTACGCGCGCTAGACTTCTTTTCCTTGAACAATTCAATCAGTGGCTTGTTGTGCTAGGGAATACATATGGAGTGGAGGTAATTAATCTACCAAACCATAGAATACATTCGCACATGCATAACTGACTTGGGATGGTACCAGAGGAAACAAAAACAATCTTTCTCGAACTCACGGCGACAACTTGCACCAAATGCACATGAATTCGAGGAAGTCACTTCTCCCATCCAAGCATAAGCTCCATGAACAGAAAACAAATGCATTGCTTACAAAGTTTTCAACACTAGGTTGATGTTCAACATGAATCATGGGTGAGACAAAATGCTGCTGATGGGCTCAACGGCAACCCATAGGAATTTCCATATCACTAGACTTCCACCATCATGTGAACACGGTGATAGTATTGGTGAGACCAAAAGATGTGATGGTGTATGCTTGAGGGATCAACCACGAGTAAGACAACGTTACGAACATCGTTGGTTCTGATTTGACTTGATGATAGCCCATACTCAAGTCAAAGTTTTGACAAGGCAATAGATCCAACAACTTATCACGAGGACCAATCGATGGAGATACCATCTTTCTTGAACACACACACACACACACACACAAAGATATCCCTTAACATGAAGTAGTCAGATAAGCTTTTATCTTCCAACTCTCCAATTTGTTGTTTGTCTTAACCAACTAGCTCAGGGGTATCCAACACAGATTCTTGGAGAATGGGTGGTTTGGAGGAAAACCAACATGATCACGAACTCAACATAGCGATCAGGGAACAACCTGGTAATACTTCCGAGAAGATATTCGGAAAATCATGAACCACCGATATGTTATTAAGCTCGAGAACAATCTTGCTTTTCAGGGCTAGACGATATGATCAAGAAGCGAGGGATTGTCACAATCCTAACTCGTTGGTCGATGAGTTCACCTGGAAATATGGACTAGGTAGCACGATCAATCTTAGGATGATGATTCAATAACCAGCACGCTAAGAATGATAGTATTGTCCATTAACTACCAAGCAACAAGGTTGCTAGGAGTATTGATTTCACACATCACAGTTCACTTGTCGGCAATCCGGTTACAACAACACGGGACCGAAGAATGAATAATGATGGCGAGAAGTATCACTCTGTCAAGAATTCATAAGAGGTGGTGCAATTCTCATGACCTTCTTGACAATAAGATGGTAACACTTCAAGGTAGAACAAAGCAAAAGCTGGATTGGCTTTTTGATCTGCGGAGTACAATTGCTTTGACCCAATCCTAGATATGGATGAGGTTCTGGAGTTTGTTTCTCCTAGTCATTCTGGAACAGAACGGCTTGACGGACCACAAGAATAATATTCTTTGATCAACGAATGCAATGATATACCCTTGACTATCAATTGATAGACGAAGGTCAGAAACAACTAAGGAGGGACAACTCAAGGAACATACGATTTTCTGAGTTGTGGATGCATAGATTAGTATGTCGAGCGAAGCTCAACATTTCTTCCGGATAACCCATGCGGAAAGGTAGAACTGGCAGATTCACAATGTAAAATGGATAACTCATCAAGAGCACTCTGGTTGTGATCTTTTGGTTCAAAGGAACTTCTTCCATAAGCAGTTCATGGTATTTGGAAGAAGGAAATACCACAGACCTCGAGGGCTATCGCAAAGGTTACTAATAACCTAAAGGAACGAGCAAACACTAACAACGGAAAGTGAGTAGAGTGATTCTTGGGTTCAAGAACCCAGAAATAGAATACCTACATATGAAATAACATCACGGGATGCTTTCGAGAAAGATGGCCTTAATCATCACACTGGTAATACCAAACATCGCTAGATTACTAGGTGGTCCTCTAAGACACCTAGGGTCATAATAATAGCTTCAACATATATGTCAAGGCAATGGAGTATCTCAACCCACTAGTTAGTGTGGTTAATCTGGCCCAAAGGAACATCGAGAACAGAAAGAAGGGAGTTGGGAATGCATCGGACTATTTAGAAACCTGGGATGACTCGGACAACATAATGGCTGTAAATGCTCAAAATGATTTGAGACATCCTGCAAAAATGGTGGCATAACCACTCAACAACACAATATCAAGGTTCTGAGGCCAGCTTTGAACATATGGAAGTAGTAGGAACTGAACTGAGGCTTGAACTCAAGAATCCTAGGCAACTACGGTTTAGTAACACGTCATCCTGAGAGATAGAAGAGAAGCCTAGTTCTTAACCCCGTAGAAAAGAAGAGGTTGACTCAGATCAGAAGGTCATCAGGATAAGGAGTAAAATGAGCCTTACGTTCCCATCCACAATCAATTCCCTTATGTAACTAAAGCATTTCTAGACACGACTTCGACCAACTTGGCTTGGTAATCCTACAGGCAGTCAGGCTCTGATACCAAAGCTGTCAGGACCCTGATTCCAAGTCACATCGATGTAGCCGGTAACACCTCATATCACTTTGTGGCCTCACGCACGGTATTCCCACGGGTGTCGCCTTACCATGGCCCAGGACCGTTTGCGTCTTTTGGCTCCCATATATGATAGTGTCGCTAGCATCCATATGACAGAGAACCCAGGCCCACATGACTATTCATGAACCCAAAGTGGCACTAACTTACGGGGACAGGCATACATGAATCAACATCGAGCATGTCGGTCAACAGCGTGCGAATCCGGGCTGTAGCACTGGGCTAACAGGACTCCGGGAACCCGGGCTGTAGCAGGCTAGGCAGGACTCCGGATGTCACCGCGTGACATTTCCCTGAAGGGACAGACATGGGAACGAAGTGAAACATAGGCCGGTCAGTCAAGTGTTCCGGAGCAGTAGTGCGGGGCTAGCAGGACTCCGGTGAACCGGGCTGTAGCGTACTACTATGGCTCATGGAAGCACAAGACTACATTTCCCCATAAGAGAGGCTACCAAGGATAAACAACTAGGTTGTCGGATCCCACACATACCAAGCATTTCAATCATACACACAATATGCTCGACATGTGTAAATACAACATGGCATCACAACATAACTCTACGACTCAAGTATTTATTCATTAGGCTCCGAGGAGCGAGATACCACCAACATGGGTCTCATGACCCAAAATTCAGAGCATACAAGTCAAAGCACATGCGGAAGCTTAACATGTTTGAGTACGGACTTCTACAAATGAAAAAGGCCGAGAAGCCTGACTATCTACCAGATTCTGCCGAGGGCACAAGATCGTAGCTGAGGTATCAAGCTAAACATCGAAGTCCACGTGGAACTACTAGTGAGACTGAAGTCTCTCTGCAAAACATAAATTAAGCAAACGTGAGTACAAATGTACCCAGCAAGACATACGTCAGAACTAACTACATATGCATCGGTATCCACAAACGGGGTGGTGGAGTTTAACTGCAGCAAGCCAGCTTTGACTCAGTGGCTAACCTGAACTACGACTGCAACTAACTCTTTTGAGGTGGCACACACGAGTGCACAAATTCACCATACCAATACACCACTATGGATCCGCTCCCATCTCCCTGCGAGAATGCCATCCATAGCACTCACACTGATCTTGCGCATTTTAGAGTATCCACTTTCACTTGTCTATGAACTATGCAAGGGGTCCAAGTTTCCATATTCGAGGAATCCAGCTATTCGAATAGATTATGATAACCCTGCAGGGGTGTACTTCTTCACACACGCTCTCGCCACTTACCACCATGTACACATCGTGTATCGAGGCAACCTTCAAGCGAATGCCTGGCGAGGGAGTCGGCCACAACCTGACTAACCAACAAGTCTCTAGTCCAGGTTTATCGCCTATTCGGGTTCCATCCACAAGGAGATCCGGCCAGGGTGTTGCTCACGGCCCCAAACGATGTGTGTAGGGTTCCCAAGCCCACCATCCGGTTGCCACTTAGTACACCGTGTCACTGTGCCTAGTCTGTCCAAAGCCCACATGTACTGGGTGCCACTTGGTAGACTACTAACACTACCTACAAACACAAGAAACTAGTTGCAACTCTTGGACAGAGATTAGGTAGATTAATAAGTCGAGAGGGGCACTTAAGCATTCCAATGCGTGGTAGTAACTATGCACGGATCACAAACATAGAACTCAGTTCCTGAGGACAGCTGCAATGAGACAACCCACCGTGTACTCCTACATGGCCTCTCACCACTACCTTTACCAAATCGTGTTCACACACTTAGCTCTCAATAGTAGGACATGTTCACCACATACCAATTCATCCCCGATGAATCGGACTAACTCAACTCTAAGCAGTAGCAGGCATGACAAACAAGCATGAATGTGTAGGCACATCAGGGCTCAAACAACTCCTACTCATGCTAGTGGGTTTCATCTATTTACTGTGGCAATGACAAGTCATGCAGAGGAAAGGGGTTCAACTATCACAGCATGTAACAGTTGAATCGTTGTTGTCCTAATGCAGTAAAGAGAGCAGGAGCGAGAGAGTGGGATTGTATCGGAATGAACAAGGGGGTTTTGCTTGCCTAGCACTTCTGAAGATTGCATTGAGTCGTCATCAGTGTCAACGATCACAACGTCGGAACAACGTCTACCGAGGGGGAACAACACCGGCAAACAGAGAAGAAACACGATCAATGCAATGCACAGTATGATGCATGATCATTACATGGCAATATGATGTGATTTGGACTAATGCAATAGGAAGTCATTTTGGTTGAAGTGGAATTCAAAGCTAGATCAAATTCCAACTCCAAATCTATTATCAAATTTGTCCTAATCATGTTTCATGCTAAACAATTAGGTTAACTTTCTTAAACATGCATGAAAATAGTACAGATGGATAGATTGGATTTTTCTGAACATTTTTCATATATAATTTATCTTATTTGGAGTTATAGATAATTTTCTATGATTTTTAGAAGTTTTGGGCATTTTCTGGAATTTCCTGATTTATTTAAAATCCAGAAAGTCAATTACTGCGTCATGCTTACATCAGCAAGTCAACAGCGCTGGCTGGAGTCAAACCTGACGTGTGGGGTTCACACGTCAGTGTCACAGAGTTAAACAGGTGTGTGTTTAGCCTAATTACAAGATTAGTGGGCACTGGGGCGCACAGTCAGTGGAAGTGAGGTGGCTAATTAGGGGGGATTAGCGCTAACGACCGCGCCACGTTGGCTATCGCCGGTGTTTCGCCGGCGGTGACCAAAGCTATGGCGGAAGATCGCCGGGGCTGCGCTATAGGCGGCGGGTGGACGCGCGAAGGCCACCAGAAGATAGCCCGCACACGCCCGCATCTAGATGGTTGCTCGGGAGGCTGCGGCGTCGCTGGAAACGACGGCCACGACCATGGAGGCGGCGACCGGAGTTCGGGCATCGACCGAGTCGATGCCTCAGAGCACGTTAGGAGCAGCGGTTGGGTGTTTTGAGCTCCTGGAGACGCGCTAAGCGCGTTGCTATGCTCGATCGTGAGGGGAAGAGCTCAGGAGCACGGGCCTGCCAGCCATGGCGGACGGTGGCGTGGGAGCTTGCGGGGTACTGCACTGCGACACGAGGACGACGAGGGGAGAAGGGAGGAAAGGGACCAGGGCTCACGGTGAGGTAAAGGGTGCGGACAGCGGGGCTGGGGACGACCCGGGTGGCACGAATCGGCGTCGGCGATCTCGGTGGCCCGAGGTAGAAGACGACAACGTCGAGGGCGTTGCAGTCCTTCCCAGCTCATGTGGCTCGGTGGAGTTGATGGGGACGGGGTGGTGGATCTCTAGAGCATGTTGGATGGGCGAGGGAGGGTCGGTGGTCGTGGCAACAACGAGCGGCGGCGACGGCAGTGCTCGGCCATTTGGAGGGGAAGCAGAGGAGCGAGGGGCTTCGTTTCCATCTCCGTGGCGTGAGGACATGGCGAAGGGGAACCAGGAGGTGGAACCAGGAGGTGGAGCTCGGTTGCGCGCACATCGACACGGCGTCGTCCTCCTGGCAGAAGCTAGGAGACGATTGGCAGGGTAGGTTGGTGGGCTGGGCCAACTGGGCTAGCTCCAGATAAGTGGCTGGGCTTCTCTCTCTGTCCTTTTCTAATTTTCTTTCTGTTTTCTCTCTCTCTTTTGCCACTATTGTCAAATTCAAAACAGAATCCAAACAGTGCCAATAAACCTTTGAATATTTTTATGTTGCTAACTGGATTGTTCCTGATGCACATCAAATATTTCAAAGTTATTTGAATATATATATATATATTCTATATATTAAGAATATAGATCCAAATTCAAACACAATATGATTTAAATTCAATGTCCCAAACAATTCCATAAAAATGTTCCAAAATTTTGGTTTGATGTATAGCTCTTTCCAAAATTACCAAAACTATTTTTAGGGCATTTTGGCTTCACTGAATGCATTTTTAGGTTTCTTGCCCTTTATTTAAAATTTTGAGGCTTCCACTTTCCTCAATTCAAGTTTCAAAAATTAAACATGATGCATAAGTGCTCTATCATGCAACTAATACAAGCAATATTCTGGGGCTGTGACAACTCACCCCCACTAAACAAGAATCTCGTCCCGAGATTCAGGACGTGAGGTAAGAAGGCAGAGGGGACACGGAACTGACACAGTCTTCACGATCCATGTTGCACTTCGTAAGAACGTTGATTCGATCATCATCTTTGATTACGACATCCTTTCCTTCGAGAACTTCATCCAACATGGCGAGAAGAGAGCAAGACAACCTCACAAGAATGGATCATCGATCTTAATGAACACAAGATCAACTCATGGAATGAGACGTAGAAACATCCCTTGAGCTAAGACGCAAAACACACATCAGAGATGATGGATGAGAAACATATGACAAAGGTTCAAATTGGTAGGCAACAATTCCATGCTGGAGTAGGATAATGCATGGTTTTCAAGGTAGTGAGGAGATAATTCCATGATTCCATAACTGGATACCTCGGGGAAGGTGACTCGTAGAATTATTCCCTTAGGTGGCAAAAGAATTACTTTTGATACAGAGATCATTGAAACTCTCTATACTAGCCTAAGGAAAATCAAAATTGATCGTTTGAATGAATTCGAAAGAATGGCATACTCAGTTTGGAGACGAAGCTAGAGTTATAGGACAACTCGGCAACGGAAGGCACATATCAATTGATACCGAGGATATAACCCAGTGACTGAGCGTGCTCTCAAGAACTTGAGCATTTCCGTATTCATCAAGGTTTTACCAACATCCGTGCCGAGGATCCTGGCAACACATCATACTACCATGAGGAACGGTGATGGATGATGCAGATGCAAGGAGGACATCACTTTCTCAGATTTTTCCTTAGCAATGCCAAAGAAGCAAATCTGGCTGATCGACCGAGAGACATTTAGCACTCCACTTCTAATGTTCTCCTTGATGTACCAGCTTAACTCAATATCATTTGTTATCTGGAACATCAAACAAGGGTCTGACTTCGGGGGAACAAACATCCATAAGGATCAACTTTTAGTATAGATCATACGAAATCCTCATGGAGAAGATTGTGAAATTGCTTAATCAGGAAGCTACAATAATAGATCTTCCGGCTAGGTGTGTCGGCCAACATCAACCTTGTCGGGACCTACATCATAGATCTTGGAAAAGTTCCAACCATCATATCTGCCCGAGATTCAGATCCGGTTAGTAACGGAATATTTCAGACAGCATGTTTGGAAAAGAAAGTTTGCAACACAAATCGACGGGATGACATTGCGAGATTCTCGGGAACGAGCTACGCTAGCAAGCTCCAAAACACAAGCTGGTTCTGCTACATACACGTGAGCATGTTGTCCAAGACAAGAATGACCACATAGTAGTCTTATAATAAAACACTATCGAGTTCAGGTTAGGTTCCATCATCAAGGATTTCGAAGTCTTTACGCGCGCTAGACTTCTTTTCCTTTAACAAGTCACAGTGGCTTGTTGTGCTAGGGAATACATATGGAGTGGAGGTAATTAATCTACCAAACCATAGAATACATTCGCACATGCGTAACTGACTTGGGATGGTACCAGAGGAAACAAAAACAATCTTTCTTGAACTCACGGCGACAACTTGCACCAAATGCACATGAATTCGAGGAAGTCACTTCTCCCATCCAAGCATAAGCTTCATGAACGGAACACGAAGGCATTGCTTACAAAGTTTTCAACACTAGGTTGATGTTCAACATGAATCATCGGTGAGACAAAATGCTGCTGATGGGCTCAACAGCAACCCATCGGAATTTCCATATCACTAGACTTCCACCATCATGTGAACACGGTGATAGCATTGGTCAGACCAAAAGATGTAATGGTGTATGCTGGAGGGATCAACCACGAGTAAGACAACGTTACGAACATCGTTGGTTCTGATTTGACTTGACGATAGCCCATACTCAAGTCAAAGTTTTGACAAGGCAATAGATCCAACAACTTATCACGAGGACCAATCGATGGAGATATCATATTTCTTGAACACACACACACACACACAAAAAGATATCCCTTAACATGAAGTAAGTCAGATAAGCTTTTATCTTACAACTCTCCAAGTTGTTGTTTGTCTTAACCAACTAGCTCAGGGGTATCCGACACAGATTCTTGGAGAATGGGTGGTTTGGAGGAAAACCAACATGATCACGAACTCAACATAGCGATCAGGGAACAACCTGGTAATACTTCCGAGAAGATATTCAGAAAATCACGAACCACCGATATGTTATTAAGCTCGAGAACAATCTTGCTTTTCAGGGCAAGACGATATGATCAAGAAGTGAGGGATTGTCACAATCCTAACTCATTGGTCGATGAGTGCACCCGGAAATATGGACTAGGTAGCACGATCAATCTTAGGATGATGATTCAATAACCAGCAAGCTAAGAATGAGAGTATTGTCCATTAACTACCAAGCAACAGGGTTGCTAGGAGTATTGATTTCACACATCATAGTTCACTTGTCGGCGATCCGGTTACAACAACACGGGACCGAAGAATGAATAATGATGGCGAGAAGTATCACTGTGTCAAGAATTCATAAGAGGTGGAGGAATTCTCATGACCTTCTTGACAATAAGATGGTAACACTTCAAGGTAGAACAGAGCAAAAGCTGGATTAGCATTTTGATCTGCGGAGTACAATTGCTTTGACCGAATCCTAGATATTGATGAGGTTCTGGAGTTTGTTTCTCCTAGTCATTCTTGAATAGAATGGCTTGATGGACCACAAGAATAATAGACTTTGATGAACGAATGCAATGATATACCCTTGACTATCAATTGATAGACGAAGGTCAGAAACAACTAAGGAGGGACAACTCAAGGAACATGCGATTTTCTGAGTTGTGGATGCATAGATTAGTGTGTCGAGCGAAGCTCAACATTTCTTCCGGATAACCCATGCGGAAAGGTAGAACTGGCAGATTCACAATGTAAAATGGAGAACTCATCAAGAGCACTCTGTTTGTGATCTTTTGGTTCAAAAGAACTTCTGCCATAAGCAGTTCATGGTATTTGGAAGAAGGAAATACCACAGACCTCGAGGGCTATCGCAAAGGTTACTAATAACCTAAAGGAACGAGCAAACACTAACAACGCAAAGTGAGTAGAGTGATTCTTGGGTTCAAGAACCCAGAAATAGAATACCAACATACGAAATAACATCACGGGATGCTTTCGAGAATGGTGGCCATAATCATCACATTGGTAATACCAAACATTGCTAGATTACTAGGTGGTCCTCTAAGACACCTAGGGTCATAATAATAGCTTCAACATATATGTCAAGGCAATGGAGTATCTCAACCCACTTGTTAGTGTGGTTAATCTGGCCCAAAGGAACATCGGGAACAGAAAGAAGGGAGTTGCAAATGCATCGGACTATTTAGAAACCTAGGATGACTCGGACAACATAACGGCTGTAAATGCTCAAAATGATTTGAGACATCCTGCAAAAATGGTGGCATAACCACGCAACATCACAATATCAAGGTTCTGAGGCCAGCTATGAACATATGGAAGTAGTAGGAACTGAACTGAGGCTTGAACTCAAAAATCCTAGGCAACTACGATTTAGTAACACGTCATCCTGAGAGATAGAAGAGAAGCCTAGTTCTTAACCCCGTAGAAAAGAAGAGGTTGACCCAGATCAGAAGATCATCAGGATAAGGAGTAAAAAGAGCCTTACATTCCCATCCACAATCAATTCCCTTATGTAACTAAAGCATTTCTAGACACGACTTCGACCAGCTTGGCTTGGTAATGCTACAGGCAGTCAGGCTCTGATACCAAAGCTGTCAGGACCCCGATTCCAAGTCATGTCGATCTAGCCGGTAACACCTCATATCACTTTGCGGCCTCACGCACGGTATTCCCACGGGTGTCGCCTTACCATGGCCTGGGACCGTTTGCGCCTTTTGGCTCACGTATATGATAGTGTCGCTAGCATCCATATGACAGAGAACCCGGGCCGACATGAATAGTCGTGAACCCAAAGTGGCACTAACTTACGGGGACAGGCATACATGAATCGACATCGAGCATGTTGGTCAAGAGTGTGCGAATCTGGGCTGTAGCACTGGGCTAACAGGACTCCGGGAACCCGGGCTGTAGCAGGCTAGGCAGGACTCCGGATGTCACCACGTGACATTTCCCCGAAGGGACAAACACAGGAACGAAGTGAAACACATGTCGGCCAGTCAAGTGTTCCGGAGCAGTAGGGCGAGGCTAGCAGGAATCCGGTGAACATGGTTGTCGGATCCCACACATACCAAGCATTTCAATCATACACACAAGATGCTCGATATGTGTAAATACAAAATGACATCACAACATAACTCTACGACTCAAGTATTTATTCATTAGGCTCCGAGGAGCGAGATAACACAAACATGGGTCTCATGACCCAACATCCAGAGCATACAAGTCAAAGCACATGCGGAAGCTTAACATGTTTGAGTACAGACTTCTACAAATGAAAAAGGCTGAGAAGCCTGACTATCTACCAGATCTTGCCAAGGGCACAAGATCGTAGTTGAGGTATCAAGCAAAACGTCGAAGTCCACGTGGAACTACTAGCGAGACTCAAGTCTCTCTGCAAAACATAAATTAAGCAAACGTGAGTACAAATGTACCCAGAAAGACATACATCCGAACTAACTACATATGCATCGGTATCAACAAAGGGGGTGGTGGAGTTTAAGTACAGCAAGCCAGCTTTGACTCAGTGGCTAACATGAACTACGACTGCAAGTAAATCTTTTGAGGTGGCGCACACGAGTCCACAAATTCACCATACCAATACACCACTATGGATCTGCTCCCGTCTCCCTGCGAGAACGCCATCCATAGCACTCACACTGATCTTGCGCATTTTAGAGTATCCACTTTCACTTGTCTATGAACTATGCAAGGGGTCCAAGTTTCCATATCCGAGGAATCCGGCTATTTGAATAGATAATGATAACCCTGCAGGGGTGTACATCTTCACACACGCTCTCACCACATACCACCATGTACACATTGTGTATATCGGCAACCTTCGAGCGGAAGCCTGGCGAGGGAGTCGGCCACGACCTGACTAACCAACAAGTCTCTAGTCCAGGTTTATCGCCTATTCGGGTTCCATCCGCAAGGAGATCTGTCCGGGATGTTTCTCACGGCCCCAAACGATGTGTGTAGGGTCCCCAAGCCCACCATCCAGGTGCCACTTGGTACACCGTCCCACTGTGCCTAGTCTATCCCAAGCCCACATGTACCGGGTGCCACTTGGTAGACTACTAACACTACCTACAAACACCATAAACTAGTTGCAACTCTTAGACAGAGATCAGGTAGATTAATAAGTCGAGAGGGGCACTTAAGCATTCCAATGCGTGGTAGTAACTATGCATGGATCACAAACAGAGAACTCAGTTCCTGAGGACGGCTGCAATGAGACAACCCACCATGTACTCCTACATGGCCTCTCACCACTACCTTTAACAAATCGTGTTCACACACCTAGCTCTCAACAGTAGGACATGTTCACCACATACCAATTTATCCCCGATGAATCGGACCTGACTCAACTCTAAGCAGTAGCAGGAATGACAAACAAGCATGAATGAGTAGGCACATCAGGGCTCAAACAACTCCTACTCATGCTACTGGGTTTCATCTATTTACTGTGGCAATGACAGGCCATGCAGAGGAAAGGGGTTCAACAACCGCAGCATGTAACAGTTGAATCATTGTTGTCCTAATGCAGTAAAAGAGAGAAGGAGCGAGAGAGTGGGATTGTATCGGAATGAGCAAGGGGGTTTTGCTTGCCTGGAACTTCTGAAGATAGCATTGAGTCTTCATCAGTGTCAATGATCACAACGTCGAAACAACGTGTACCGAGGGGGAACAACACCGGCAAATAGAGAAGAAACATGATCAATGCAATGCACAGTATGATGCATGATCATTACATGGCAATATGATGTGATTTGGACTAATGCAACAGGAAGTCATTTTGGTTGAAGTGGAATTCAAAGCTAGATCAAATTCTAACTCCAAATCTATTATCAAATTTGTCCTAATTATGTTTCATCCTAAACAGTGAGGTTAACTTGCTCAAACATGCATGACAACAGTACAGATGGATAGATTGGATTTTTCTGATCATTTTTCATATATAATTTATCTTATTTGGAGTTATAGATAATTTTCTATGTTTTTAGAAGTTTTGGGCATTTTCTAGAATTTCCTGATTTATTTAAAACCCAAAAAGTCAATTACTACGTCATGCTTGCGTCAGCAAGTCAACAGAGCTGGCTGGAGTCAAACCTGAGGTGTGGGGTCCACATGTCAGTGTCACAGAGTTAAACAAGTGTGTGTTTAGCCTAATTACAAGATTAGTGGGCACTGGGCCCACAGTCAGTGGAAGTGAGGTGGCTAATTAGGGAGGATTAGCGCTAATGACCGCGCCATGTCGGCTCCCACCGGTGTTCCGCTAGTGGCGACCAAAGCTACGGCGGAAGCTCACCGGGGCTACGCTATAGGTGGCGGGTGGACGCGCGAAGGCCACTAGAAGATAGCCCGGACACGCCCGCATCTAGTTGGCTGGTCGGGAGGCCGCGGGGTCGCGGAAACGATGGCCATGACCATGGAGGCGGCGGCCGTAGTTCGGGCATCGACTGAATCGACGCCTCAGAGCACGTTAGGAGCAGCGGTTGGGTGTTTTGAGCTCCTGATGACGCGCTGAGCGCATTGCTATGCTCGATCGTGAGGGGAAGAGCTCAGGAGCACGGGCCTGCCGACCATGGCGGACGGTGGCGCAGGAGCTCGCGGGGTACTGCGTTGCGACACGAGGACGACAAGGGGAAAAGGGGGGAAAGGGACCAGGGCTCACGTCGAGGTGAAGGGTGCGGATAGCGGGGCTGGGGATGACCCGGCTGGCGCGAATCGGCGTCGGCGATCTCGGTGGCCCGAGGTAGAAGACGGCAACGACGAGGGTGTTGTAGTCCTTCCTAGATCATGTGGCTCGGTGGAGTTGACGGGGATGGCGTGGCGGATCTCTGGAGCATGTTGGATGGGCGAGGGAGGGTCGGTGGCTGTGGCAACAACCAGCGGCGTCGCTCGGCCATCGGGAGGGGAAGCAGAGGAGCGAGGGGATAGAGAACCAGAGAGCGAGGGGCTTCGTAGACATCTCCGTGGCGCGAGGACATGTCAAAGGGGAAGTAGGAGGTGGAAGCAAGAGGTGGAGCTGGGTTGCGCGCGCGTCGACACGGCATCGTCTTCCTGGAAGAAGCTAGGAGACAACTGGCAGGGTAGGCTGGTGGGCTGGGCCAACTGGGCCAGCTCCAGGTAAGTGGCTGGGCTTCTCTCTCTCTCTGTCCTTTTCTAATTTTCTTTCTGTTTTTTTTCTGTCTTTTGCCTCTATTTTCAAATTCAAAACAGAATCCAAACAGTGCCAATAAACCTTTGAATATTTTTATGTTGCTAACTGGATTGTTCTGGATGCACATAAAATATTTCAAAGTTATTTGAATATATATTCTATATATTAAGAATATAGATCCAAATTCAAATACAATATGATTTAAATTCAATGTCCCAAACTATTCCATAAAAATGTTCCAGAATTTTGGTTTGATGTATAGCTCTTTCCAAAATTACCAAAACTATTTTTAGGGCATTTTGGCTTCACTGAATGCATTTTCAGGGTTGCTGCCCTTTATTTAAAATTTCGAGGCTTCCACTTTCCTCGATTCAAGTTTCAAAAACTAGACATGATGCATGAGTGCTCTATCATGCAACTAATACAAGCAATATTCTGGGGCTGTGACATTTGGTGCTTCAATCTCTGACTTAAGTTGGTGCTTCAATCTTGTTCTTGTGCCTGTGGACAGTCTGGTCAATGGACCCATGGTTTGTTGCACCGATAGAAGCCCCCGGGCCTGCCTCGAACATGCTGCTGAGCGTCGTCGGGGTGGGGCCTAATAAGTCCATAGGAAGGGTTGCTGAAGGGGTTGGCCCCTTGAGGTTTCCATTGCTGCTTCATTAGTCTTGATTTCGGGCCAGTTTCCGGTTTCTTCGCACGTGGTGTAAAGCCAATAATGGTGGGGCCGCTCCAGCTTGTTGTGAGAAGCTCATACCCAAACCTGCCCCAAATGGGACAAAAAATTTCCATGCCATGTTGATGCCGCTCCATGATACCATGCCAACTTTCATGAATTTCAGGCGAGTTTTGGATTTACTAGAATTCAAAAACCAGGTATCTCAACATTTTGCCGGCAATCAACAGTGCCCTGGTGTTTGAAATTCATTCCCATTTCTTGGATGGTAGCTAAGCATGCACCCAAGGACACATATTTGACTTTTCAACCAATTTATATACATTGGAGCATGTGCATGTATTTCAAATTTGAATTATGCACATAAAATGCCTAGAAAACCCAGTTAATGTATAAAAATGTCCAAACGAACCCCGAAAAATTCCAAAACTTAACACACCACTCCTGTTGTTCTATGTTGACACTAGAATTTTTATGAAAGCAATAAGAGGCAACGGATATCATTTAGTCCCCAAAGGTGTTGTGGTGTTCGAAATTCATCCCCATTTCTTGCATGGGACATAAGCAGATAAAAGGTCTAGCAATTCAAACGCCGTCCATTGCCGCTGTGACCCCATCATGTAATTCAAATCAAGAAGGAAAATCAAGTAGATCCCACACAGTTTATTATCACCAACCGTGTGAGATGCAATACAAAATATCCTAGAGCACCGTCGGTGTATAGTATGCCTATGTCTTACGCGAGAAGGTGCGTTGGCTACATTCCACAGTATTACTGCCTCGTAATCTTGAAAATATCTACCGCGTGGAAGGTTTTCATGTTTGATAGCACATGATTAGTATGTGTGAACCGTGTGCAATGTCTGATACTCCCGCTCTGCTTCAGTCCCTTGATTCAAATTTTCAGTAGCCCCGGCATTTTACTCCCGCCTCTACATGCCTTGCAATCTCAAAAATATCTACTCGCCCTTGATCCAAATTTTCAGTAGCCCCACCTTGTTACTCCCGCCTCGTAAAATTTTCAGTTGCCGTAGTATTTCCTCAAACACAACCTTGCCCCCCCTCCACACACAGCACACACTCCCTAGAACCTCCGCTCACACAAACACACACCACCCCCGAAAGCATTGGTAGGTCATCGCGATCGCCGGTGCCTCCATCCTCAACCTCTGCCTGTGTGCCAGGGAGCTCGAGGAGCCAATGGCCAAAAAGATGTTTATCGCGGCCTTTTCACCCGACGCCGGTGAGGTGGCCGCCGAGGTGTCCCCGTTGTCCTCTGCGGGCTCGATCCATCATCCCGGTCCCCCAATCCACCCGCCGCCACGCCTCTACACCGGTTCAAGGACTTCCCCATCTTCCCTCGGACCCGGCAGTCGATGAGGCTCTACCTCGGGGTCCGGCAGCAGTGGTAGGTGACGTGGGTCGCCGAGATTACAGATCGGCAGACCCACACCCGCCAGTGGCTCGGTAGCTTCCACACAGCCGAGCTCGCGGCCATGGAGTACGACCGCTGGCAGGTCCGCTACCATGGCACGGCGGCTAGGCTCAATTTCCCCTTCGACACATGTCCGGTCGACCTCGTTCCGTCGGAGCAAGGGGAGGTGAGCTCGGATATGGCGTGGGAGGACTGCGAGGGGTGGGAGCGCCTCGAGGCCGAGGCCGCCGACGAGGCCTACATGCAAGAGCTCCGCCTATAGCACCTGGAGCTCGTGGAGGTGGAGCGGGCGATATTTGCTGGCGCGGAGGGCGGCGAGGTTATCATGCTCTCCTCCGATGACGAGGTCGATGGCGGCGAGGACGACTGCGTGGAGGGCGGCAAGGTTATCCTGCTCTCCTCCGATGACGAGGTCGAAGGCGGTGGCGGTGGCCGCGCGGAGGTCGTCGAGGTGGGCCTCGAGGACGAGGAGATCGACATTGATAAGTGGAGGAGTGCCTTCCCCAATGATACCGATCACGGCACTGGCCCGGACCTGGCTCGCAACACACCGTACAAGACGAGGAAGGATTGGCTCGACCTCTACTTCGACCGAAAGTAGTTTAGTTTATGTTTTATGTTCGGCTATGCAAAACTATCTGTGTTTATGTTTGAATGCATGCTACTTTCGGTTGAACCTTCTTTGAACTTGATCAAATTGAAGTTTACAACCTTAAGTTTAGGGGATCGACTTGAAAAGGCCAAAAATTGCTGGAGTATATATATCCACTAAGGGTTTTAGTCCTTTAACTTTTTAAGGATCGGCTACACTACAAAAAAAGACACATCCGTGACATTTTGGGCTGAACGAATTTTTTTTGTGTCATGCTTATGACACTTCTATGACAATAATTGTGACAAAACCCAGTATCATCATAGGTGTGGCGGGCTCCTACTTCTATGACAAACAATCATGACATAAAAATGGGCTTTTAGTCCTGGGCGGGCCGGAGACGCAGCTGCATGACATTCTTTGGGCCGTGCATGACGGAAAAAACCATGGTAGAAGCGAGGGCGAGGAAAATATCAGGGAGTTCCCGGTTATGGTGGGTGGTCGGTGGTCGAGCGATGTTCATTTCTCTCGTACATGTACACGCGTGTGTTCGAGGCGTTGCACTCTAACTGAACCCGAGTGAGGCGTTGGGCTCTAACTAAACCCGAGCGATTACGCATGCTGATAGGGAGGCGTGCGAGCAGACCGCTGCCCAGGCTCACCGGGAGGCGAGCCCTTTGACCACGCTCCACCACCCACCTTCGTCCCAACTGCTCCCACTTTTAATGTCGCCGGCGCCGTAGTTTAAAATCAACCACGCACTACCCGATATCGCTAAAATCCTCTCTCTTCTTCTCTGATTCTCCTGTCGTCTACCTCCAACCAGCCTGACCTAACCGTACGCCATGCTGCATCACGATGGTCTGCCCTTAGTCTTCCAGTTTACTAAGGAAGACACCCAGCCGGAGTCTCAAGAACATAAGGCGGTTTGGGACAAGCTTGAACCAGCATTGCGGGAAGCCGCCGCGCCTGTCCCCGCTCCCGTTACGGCTCCCGTCACCCCGACTGCGCCACCGCCCATCCCCGTTGCACTGATGGGCTGGGAGCCGCACATTGTCGCCGAGCTTGATGCCACGGAGTTCCACGAGGTCCCTGCTGACTTTCACGCGCCCGTGCACCTACCAGCGTATGCGCCTGCGTGTGCACTGACGTGCATGCCTGTGCCGGTGCCCGTGCAACTGCGAGCGCATGCGCCTGCACGGGCACTAACGTGCGCGCCCGTGTCGGTGCCCACGCACAGGAATGTCTCCGCCACGCCGTTGCCAGCGCCTGTCCCCGCGGGGGTGCCAGTGCCCCCCTCAGCGGCATGGATGGCCGTCGTCGACCGCTTCCTTGCACCAACGCCAGTCGCCTCCTCCCACCACTTGACTCGCTCTTGGAGATTGAAGTCCAGAACATTGTGGCCTTCCTTGAAGCTAGGGCCAACGTCCAGGAGTAGGCCAACAACGACACAAGACGTCGTCGTCGTCGTCGTCGCCGTTGCCGTTGGTCAGTTGCCCAACAACACAAAGCGCACGACAGAGGAGCCGCGTCCCACCGCAAGACGCCCCCATCGCCACTGCGTAATCTAAATTTGCCATGAAAAACGTTCCGATTGCCATGCTTAAAATCCGAACGTTTATTATTTCCGTTTATTTTAGAACGATCGGCGTATGAATGTAAAGTCGGAGTCAGACTGAACTAATCTATGGTTTGATCGATTGAATGTTCTGCTATATCCGTATCAAATTAAATATAAAACATCATGAAACCACATGTATTACTTCTCATCCAACGGCCTAGACTACTTCAATGTTGAGCGCTCAACCGTTTAACATGTAGTTAATTTCATGCCAAAAATAGTGTTAATCTCATAATAACACGCAAATAATATCCTACTTAATATCTGCATGCACTTAACATACTTCCAAATAAACATGCATTGCGTGTACACATTGACTAGTACTACCAGTATGTGAAACTGGTGCCGTAACTTGTGAACGCGTCCAGATATGGCAACGGCAACATCACCTGCGATTTCTTCGTGTTTGCCCGTGCGTCTAAACGCGGAAGGTGAGGAGCGAGAGAGAGAGAGCACACATGGAACCCAACAGTAAGTGAAGGCGAATAGTACGTGCTAACGAGCCGGTCCCACTTATGTACTAAAAATAATATTACATGTTATCCATTAAATAGGTTGTGGTAATATAGAAACATTATATGAAAAAAGTGGGGTACAACAAACATTGTTGTTCTACGTATGTTGCCTATTAACGTGCGGCTTGATGGTCCTGGTCGTATGTTCGATCCTTGACCTTCAATTTTTTTATTTGTATATGGGTCCAAATTTGTTTCATGACAGATGGGCCCCTCAGTATGTAGCTTGTAGCACTTTAATTTGTGGGTCGAAATTTGTTCCATTCCAGGTGGACTATCGGTGTGTAGTTTTGTAGCTTATTTATAATAATTAAATACAACAACATAGTTTTTTGCAATAATACCATGGGGCGACATTGAAGGCAAGAAAGGACGTGCGAGAGAGCGATGATCGAGCCAGAGGGAAATAAGTTGGGGGAGGTGCGCGGGTTGCAACGGTGTTTGGAGTAGTTGTGGGCCGAATGCTACGAAAATATAATCTAAACCCACCGGAATAAATGCCTAAATAAATTAATCCAAGGTTGGAGCCCCCCTCGCAATGTAAATAGCTCCGGCTTTGTGAGGGATGGGGAGGTAGCTTCAATGTGTGGAAGATACGGCGTGATAAAGCAAGGTCAATGGAGAGACATATAGATAGAGAGACAAAGTGAGTGTGGTCCGACATTCATTGAAAAGATGTATATGCTCTGGAGAGATGTCGTCCGATTGCGCTTTTGGGAAGGGTGAAGGTTGTAAGATAGAGCCCGAGAGATGATCTAGTCACAGACATGTAGATATATTTTGTACGTGAGAGGAAGCAAGGTCAATCGATTACATATATAAAGGGAGAGAGATTGAGAGAGTGTGGGTCGTCATGCGATCGAAAGCGTGAGACGGGTTGGAGAGAGTGACCTAGATAGACAGTGTGCGTGAGAGAGTATACAATATGAATATGTCGAATTGGGCTCAAACATGGAGATATATCATTTGTGTCCGAGAAAGAGCGAGGTTAATCGAGACATACCAAGAGAGAGAGAGAGGGAGAGGGAGAGGAAGAGAGAGAGAGAGATTGAGCGAGCGTGGCCTGCCATGAGGTCAAAAGAGTGGGGCGGCTTGGATGGACTGACCTAGATAGACAATCTACGTGAGAGAGTATAGAGTGTGTCGATCGAGGCCCAAATAGGGAGATATATCATTTGTGTGTGAAAGAAAACAAGGTTAATCGAGACTCAGATAAAGAGAGCAAGATTGAGCGAGTATGGCCCGACATGCGTGCGTGCATATGTGACTCGATTGTCTATCTAGGTTTGGAAAAGTTGACATTGACTCGATTGTTGTGCTATTTTGTAGGTCATATGTTTGAATCCATCCAAAAGTTTTCTCACTACCATGGTGTTCATCATATACATATGAATTTGTATTAAAAAGTAATGTGGATACCGTGAAATGAGACATCCACTTTAGAATTGTTGATCGCTATGTGACACACACTCTAATTCAAATAACTAATTATGTGACACACACTCTGATCCACATTAGCATGGATAACGTGGATATCATTTCGATTTTTTTTCAAACAACTCCTCATTAATTAATTTATAGTATCTCATTTCGAATGACTAATTATTTGCAAGGAAAACATGAGCATGGTAATACATACAGATTCGTTTGCAAATGAAAGAAGATTCGTTTGCATTCTCAAATGTAGGAACACCAGGTAGACCAGGGTCGTGTCGTGGTTGTCGCGTGTGTCGTACGGACGCTTAGCACCCAGCTACCCACCCCCTCCCTCCCCTCCCCCTCCCCCCAAAAAAAGAACGACGACAAAATAATTTTGCGCTTATGTCACATCCCTAGTTCTTATAATGCTTAGTGCTAGCATCTTGTGTTGCATCATGTTTAAGTTTCAGTTAAACTTGAAGTGGGGAATGACTAAACCTAGCACCAAATGATGAAGATAGGCTCAAATAAAATCATTTTCAATGAACCTAAAATGAGCTTTGAAAATTTTCATGATTTCTGATAAAGGTGAAAACCTCTACCAAAAATGATGAACATATTTCTAGGTCATTCCTGGATTTTTGAATTAAATCATATTGTATTTGACTTTGGGCATTTAAACGCTATAAATAGTTTAGATGCTCAAATAATGTTGGAACTATTTGTGGGCCACTGAAATAATTTAGAAAGTGCTCATGAATATTTTCAGGACATATAAAATTGATTTGGTTTTTAAAACTAAATCATAAGCAAACTTCAAAATTAGAAAACATAAAGAAATAAGAGAGAGAGGGAGAGAGACAGAAAGAGAGAGAAGGACTACCTGGTCACCTACCTATAGTCGGCCCAGCTCACTGGCCCTGCCCACCTGGCGCCTCTTGTCGTCTTCCTCCTGCTAGTAGGAGCAGCTGTGTGCTCACACGCGCGCGGCCGAGGAGGCCAGCTCCTCCCTGCCTGCCTGCCCCTCCCTGACGTGTCTGGACGATGCCACGCGACCCCCCAGAACTGGTCGGCTCTCGCTCTCTCTCCCTCGAGCTCCTCCCCCCTCCTCTCCTCTCTCCCTCCCACGCAACTGAGCGTGCCACCGCCACCGTTCGCTACCACCGCACCAGAGCCACTGCCTCGCCTCATCTTCATGCCCTGAGCTCCGTCTCCTCGCGCTGAAGCTCTCCGCCGAGCCGCCCGACGCTGAGAGCCCCGTTGCCACGCCATCACCACCATCTTCATCACCACAGTCGGTGATTGCCGTCACTCGATCCGTAGAAACAAGGACGCCCCAGAGCTCGCCAACCCCTTCGTTCGATCCGCTGTGAGCTGCTGCGTCGATCTCCCCTCTCCCTTGGCTATTTTCCTCCCGCTAATGCCGTTGCTCGTCGCGGCCGAGAGCTTGGCTCCGCCGGCCATGTCGCCGCCATGGCCACCATCACCTAGAGCTACAACAAAGCACACATATGTGCTCAGCGCAATGCCAGAAAACGCAAACCCCTTGTAGCTGCTCCTGCCGTGCACCGTAACGCCAAACCCAACCCGCCCAAACTCGGGCCGCCGCCGCGAGCTCGTTTCTGGCGAACTTCGGCCACCCCAGCTGCTGTTGCTTCCTGCAACGGATGCGGGAGAGCACCTGCTCCAAGCCAAGCCTCTCCGCCATCCATTTGGTCACCGGAGCACGAATCCCGCGCTGCCTCGCTGCGTCTGGTCGTCGCCGGCATTTAAACGCCGGTGGTTTGACCCGCTGACTAGGAATTTGACCCCCCCTGGGTCATTGACATGTGGGCCCCAGCCCTACTAACTTTGGGTTAAGTTTATAACTAAACTTAATTAACCCACTGACACACTGACTAGTGGGCCCGGGCCCCACTAACATTTTAGTTAGTATTAATTTAATGCTAATTAACCTTCTTAATTAGTGGTGACACTGACATGTGGGTCCCACTGGTTAGGTTTTACCTGGACCGGCCGTGTTGACCACTGACATCATAGCGATGTCATGCTGACGTAGTAATTGTTTTCTGGAATTTAAATAAATCTTAAATGGTTTATTTATTTCAAAAAATGTTATGAACTTATAAAAAGCATATAAAATCAACCGTAACTCCAAATGAAATAAGTTATATATGAAAAATTGTCAGAAAAATCCAATCTATCCATCCGTACCATTTTCATGCATGTTAGAACAACTTATGGATGTTGTTTAGGACAAGTCATATAAAGGGCATTTAAACTTTCACATATGGAGTTCGAATTTGAACCTTAGGTTCAAACCAACTTCATTTAACTTGTTTCTAGCTACATTAGCTCAAATCAAAGCATTTTGCCATGTCATAATCATGCATCATATTGTAGCATTTTATTGGTTGTGTTCCTTCTCTGTTTGCCGGTGTTGTTTCCTCTCAGTAGACATTGATCCGACGATTACTTCAATGACACCGATGAAGAGCTATATCGTCTTTAGAAGTGCCAGTTAAGCAAAACCCACTTGTTCATTCCGATACAATCCCACTCTCTCGCTCCTGCTCTCTTTTACTGCATTAGGATAACAAAGATTCAACTGTTACATGTTGCGGTAGTTGAACCCATTTCCTCTGCATGACCTGTCATTGCCACAGTAAATAGATCAAACCCACTAGCATGAGTAGGAGTTGTTTGAGCCCTGATGTGCCTACTCATCCATGCTTGTTGTCATGCCTGCTACTGCTTAGAGTTGAGTCAGGTCCGATTCATCGGGGATGAATTGGAATGGTGATGAACATGTCCTACTATGTGTGAGCTAAGTGTGTGAAGACCATTTGGTAAAGGTAGCGGTGAGAGGCCATGTAGGAGTACATGGTGGGTTGTCTCATTGAAACTGTCCTCAGGAACTGAGTTTTGTGTTTGTGATCAATGAACAGCTACTACCACATCTTGGGCCCCGAAATATGACCCCGCTCGACTTATTAACCCCCCTGTCCTCTGTCCAGGAGTTGCAAGTAGTTTCTGGTGTTTGTAGTATGCTGGAGGCCGTGCACAGCGCTGACCGGATGGGTGGGCTGTGATGCGGTAGGCACGTGGCCCGATGTACCGGTGTATGGAGTCACCCGTTTGGTGCATCGGGAACCCTGCACACATCGGTCGGGGCTGTAAGTGGAAACCTCGGCCGGACTCCCTTCGGATGGAACCTGAATAGGCGATAAACCTGGACTAGGGCCTTGTGTGGTTAGTTAGGTCGTGGTCTACACCCACGTCGGCTTTTTCTTGAAGTCTAACGAGCATATGTCATGTCCAGACGCTAAGTGGTGGAAATATGTGTGAAGAAGTACACCCCTGCAGGGTTATAAATGATCTATTCAAATAGCCGCATTCGCGGTAAAGGACCTCTGGGTTGCCTATATAGTTCATAGACAAGTGAAAGTGGATACTGTAAAATGTGCAAGATAAGCGTGAGTGCTATGGATGGCGTTCTCCTAGGGAGACGGCAGCGGGTCCATAGTGGTGTATTGATTGGTGAATATGTGGACTCGTGTGCGCCACCTCAAAAGAGTTACTTGCAGACGTAGTTGAGGATAGCCACTGAGTCAAAGCTATCTTGCTGCAGTCAAACTCCACCACCCCCTTTGTTGATACTGATGCATATCTAGCTAGTTCTGATGTAAGTCTTGCTGGGTACATTTGTACTCACGTTTGCTTAATTTATGTTTTTGAAGAGAGACTTCAGTCTCACTAGTAGTTCTGCATGGACTTCGATGTTTAGCTTGTTACCTCAGCTACAATCTTGTGCCCTCGGCAGGGTCTTATAGATAGTCGGGCTTCTCAGCCTTTTTCATTTGTAGTTGTTTGTACTCAGACAAGTTATGCTTCCGGATGTGCTTATTGCTTGTATGACTTGAATGCTGGGTCATCAGACCCATGTTGTAATATCTAGCTCCTCGGAGCCTAATGAATAAATACTTAGAGTCATAGAGTTATGTTGTGATGCCATGTTGTATTTGCACATATCGAGCATATTGTGTGTATGTTATTGAAATGCTTGGTATGTCTGGGATCCGACAACCTAGTTGTTTATTCTTGGTAGCCTCTCTTTTGGGGAAATGTCTCCTAGTGCTTCCACTGAGTCATGGTAGCTTGCTACTGCTCCGGAACACTTAGGCTGGCCGACATGTGTCCTTCTTCGTTCCTGTGTCTGTCCCTTCAGGGAAATGTCACGCGGTGTCTACCGGAGTCCTGTTAGCCTGCTACAGCCCGGATTCTCCGGAGTCCTGTTAGCCCACCTGCTATAGCCCAGATTCACTCGCTGATGACCGACATGTTTGTTGCTGGGTCATGTATGCATGTCCCTGTAAGTTAGTGCCACTTTGGATTCATGACTAGTCATGTCGTCCTGGGTTCTTTGTCATATGGATGCTAGCGACACTATCATATACGTGAGCCAAAAGGCGCAAACGGTCCCGGGCCAGGTAAGGTGGCACCCGTGGGAATACCATGCGTGAGGCCACAAAGTGATATGATGTGTTACATGCTAGATCGGTGTGACTTAGGATCGAGGTCCTGACAGCTTTGGTATCAGAGCCTGACTACCTGTAGGATTACCAAGCCAAACTGGTCGAAGTCGTGTCTAGAAATGCTCTAGTTATGTAAGGGAATTGATTGTGGAAGGGAACGTAAGGCTCTTTCTACTCCTTATACCTTATGCCTTCTGATCCGAGTCAGCCTCTTCTTTTCTACGGGGATTAAGAACTAGGCTTCCCGTCTTTCTATCAGTATCATGTGTTACTAATCTGTAGACTCTTAGGATTGTTGGTCTCAAGCCTCAGTTCCATTCCTACTACTGCCGTGTGTTGACAGTTGATCTCGGAACCTTGATATTGTGATGTTCAATGGTTATGCCACCATTTTGCAGGATGTCTCAAATCTTTTGAGCAATTATAGCCATTATGTTGTCTGAGTTATCCCAGGTTTATAAATAGTCTGATGCATTTGCAAATCCCTTCTTTCCATTCCCGATGTTTCTTTGGGCCAGTTTAACCACACTAATCGGTGAGTTGAGGTGCTATGTTGCCTCGACATATATGTTGGAGCTATTATTATGACCCTAGGTGTCATAGAGGATCACGTAGTAATCTAGCCATGTTTTGTATTCCCAGTGTGATGATTCTGGCCATCATTATTCTCGAAAGCATCCCGTGATGCTATTTAGTTAGTAGGCATTCTATTTATGGGTTCTTGAACCCGAGTTCACCATACTTACTTCCTGTTGATAGTGTTTGCTAGTTCCGTTAGGATATTAGTAACCTTTGCGATAGTTCTCGAGGTCCGTGGTATTTTCCTCTTCCAAATACCATGAACTACTTGTGGCAGAAGTTCCTCGTTGAATTGAAAGATCACAACCAGAGTGCTCTTGATGAGTTCTTGATTCTATGTTGTGACTCTACCAGTTCTACCCTTCTACATAGGTTATCCGAAAGAAATATGTTGAACTTGTTTGACATACTAAAGCTATGCATCCACAACTCAGAAAACCATATGCTCCTTTGAGTTGTCCCTCTTTAGTTGTATTCTGATCTCTGTTTATCAATTCATAGTCAAGAGTATGCGTGCATTTGTTCATTGATGCCTATTATTCTGGTGGTCCGACAAGCCATTCTATTCCGGAATGATTAGGAGAAACTGGTACCTTATCCATTTCTAGGATTGGGACTAAGCAGTTGTATCCCGCAGATCAAAATGCCAATCCAGCTTTGATCTGTTCTACCCTAGAGCATTACCATCTTATGTCAAGAATGTCATGGGAATTGTACATCGTCTTATGAATTCTTGATGCACTGATATTCCATGCCATCATCATTCATTTCTTGGTTCCATGTTGTTGCAACCGGAATGCTGACAAGTGAACTATGATGTGTGAAATGAA
Source organism: Triticum urartu (assembly GCF_003073215.2). Taxonomy (NCBI): domain Eukaryota; kingdom Viridiplantae; phylum Streptophyta; class Magnoliopsida; order Poales; family Poaceae; genus Triticum; species Triticum urartu. The sequence continues at coordinate 229,865,164 of NC_053027.1, read as the reverse complement.
TACTCATAACAACTGTGTTTCTTGGTAGTT